>NW_007481437.1:0-298 GCF_000475195.1 Diaphorina citri
GTAAATAGGTAATTATCAAAGGAAAGACGTTAGGAAAAATGAAGGGACTAAGGAAACTGATATTGAAGAGAAGGAGTCACGTAGGTAAAATGGAAATAAAGATGAGCTATGGAAAATGTAAAGTCACGTAGATAAATTTAAAATAGGTAAAGTTGAGGTAAGGAAAAAGTAAAGTCACGTATGTAAAATGAAAATAAAGATGACCAATGGAAAATGTAAAAAGCCACGTTAGTAAAATGGAAATAAAGACGAGCAGTGGAAAATTTGGTCATGAAGGAGATAAAGCCACATAGGCAAA
>NW_007481438.1:0-298 GCF_000475195.1 Diaphorina citri
TAGGAGAAAGCCAGTTGTTCCGAGAGCCTTATCTGGTTAAGATAAAGTTCGTTCTTGACGGAACCTAGCGGTTATAAGGCAGGTGCTCTCCCCTCGAAGCTAATTAGAACTAAATAAGTTTTCCAAGAGTGTTTGTTGGGAAATTTCGCCTAATGCTTTCCTAAGGTACCTACTTGATCTACAGAATCGGTTTCTTGGAAACAAGACATAATCAAGCATCGACTATTTAAATATTTCTCTTTTTGGTGGATTTCCGATTTTTTTACCTTCTACCTACTTCTTAGGTATTTTCAGTGTA
>NW_007481439.1:0-298 GCF_000475195.1 Diaphorina citri
AAGTAAAAGAGGCTATCCTGTCTTTCTTCTCTCTAATGCCATTTGGGGACGATAAAACCCTAGCAGTTACAGTTCCCTCTGTCAAACCCCAATGCGAGGCGGGTAGATTATCTGTTAATACAGTGACGTAGAACCCATTAAGAGAGAGATGGAGAGAGAGAGAGATGGAGAGAGAGAGAGAAAGAGAGAGAGAGAGAGAGAGAGAAAAAAGAACTACAGTTAACAAACACTACAAAGTACAAACATTGGTTTAATTTGTAAGAGTGATTTAGGTTTAAATTTTAATGGTCAATAAAAA
>NW_007481440.1:0-298 GCF_000475195.1 Diaphorina citri
TTTCCGAACCAAGTTCTCCCGACCACATTATTTGTCATTTGGATCTTCGTTCTTTTACAACTCATCGTATTGCCGGTTGAATTTTTTGACCAACTGAACTGATGCCCTGATGACATTTTGATTTGTCGGGTAGAGTCTTTTTCCAGAGGGATGTGATTTATTCCTGAAAGCGTGTTCAGACTTGAGCAAAAAAGTAAAGTTCACATTTTCCAGGACACTAGTAGTTATACTACATATTGCCTATGTCCGGAAATATCTACACGAAATACTCCTATCGCATAACCAAAAAATAAAAAAA
>NW_007481441.1:0-298 GCF_000475195.1 Diaphorina citri
TTGAAACACGTCCGTGTGTATTTTCCATCCTAACATCTTGCTTCCATACTGCAGGGAAGACAAAACCTCTCTCCCTGTTGAATAGGGTAGATTGTCCCTAATGTAGGACACGCGGGACGGAGTGTGATAAAATCCGGGATAATTGAATGTCCCGTAGATTCTTGATAGAATGGATCCCATAAAGTCCAAATCCAAATGGACAGAAAGTATGGTCCATACATGTAGAGTGCCTTGTTTTCCCTCATTTTGACTACTGTGACCAAGTTTACGGTGGTCTTAGTGGGGAACTTGCACAGAG
>NW_007481442.1:0-298 GCF_000475195.1 Diaphorina citri
ATGGCAATAGATATCACCAGAACATAAGCATGCACTCCAAAACACTATATCGGTCAATCAATCATTTATCATTTGGGAATGAACTATTAGAAAGCCCAGGGAAGGAACACACAGCAGTAGATGGAGCAATATGGAGCAGTGATGGAAGGATTGACGGGATGACGGATGATATTAAATGGCCATATTGCAAGATGATGTCAGAGAGAACATGTCAGAAGGAATTGATGGATGCGACAGAGGACTTCTGGAAGATAATCAAATGTGTGTCCATCCGACCAGAGGCGTAGCGTAAAGGTAA
>NW_007481443.1:0-298 GCF_000475195.1 Diaphorina citri
CCTCATCAGATGGGCGAGAGACCCAATACTTCCCATTTAGGAAGTAACCCGTCAAAAATAACTATTGTTTGTAATCGAAATACGAGTGTAAATTTTTTGTCGATGATGGACATCGAACCCGGGACCTTCTGCATGGCCAGCGAGCGCATTACCACGTTACTAACCCCAGCTAACTTGAAATTGACGAGATTCGTAGAAGCTTAACCCATCCTTTAGGATTGTTTGCCTACACCTAAGCCTCGGGTGGGCTTTTTGTGTACGGAGTTAGGCTGTAAAATTGACTGAAATTTATCTTCCT
>NW_007481444.1:0-298 GCF_000475195.1 Diaphorina citri
ACAGAACATTAGTTTCATGTAGAGACGTTTAGATTTGGTGTGTAGGGCAGTATTGGGACTGTTGACGGGAGTGTTTGTAGTGGACTTGTTCAGTGGTCCTGAGAAATAGAACAGAACATTAGTTTCACGTAGAGACGTTTAGATTTGGTGTGTAGGGCAGTATTGGGACTGTTGACAGGGGTATTTGTAGTGGACTTGTTCAGTGGTCCTGAGAAACAGAACAGAACATTAGTTTCATGTAGAGACGTTTAGATTTGGTGTGTAGGGCAGTATTGGGACTGTTGACGGGAGTGTTTGT
>NW_007481445.1:0-298 GCF_000475195.1 Diaphorina citri
CTCTACTACTCAAAAAACTGTACAATTTTGGTTTTCCACTCTGTCTGGTCAAACTCTTTGCCTCATATCTCAAACAGCGTAAACTTCGCGTCAGGTATGGTAATTCCCTCTCTTCTCCTTACTATCCAACCTCTTCAGTCCCACAAGGCAGCCTCCTTGGTAATATTTTCTTCCTTATTATGATAGATAACATCACTAAGGTCATCAAACACTCCTCTTATCTTCTATATGCTGATGACCTCAAAATCTATCGACCTATCTGTACCCCCCATGATTCCTTTCTCCTTCAAACTGATCT
>NW_007481446.1:0-298 GCF_000475195.1 Diaphorina citri
TTCTTTTGATTTGGGGAAGTAAAATTAAACGTTTGTGTGTAACCCTGCACCGTTCTCAACTTAATACTGACAATTTTTAGGGTGTACGTGCTTACTTGCTTACGTTTGACAATTTTTAACCTTTTGGAGGTGAAACAAATTCCAAATCAGATTGAAACTGTCGTGACACTGGTACGAAATTTTGATTAGGGTCAACTCATTAAAAAGAGAGCATTTTCTGGCTTGTCTCATGTTCCGAGTTGACCTGAAAACGTTTTTCAATTTATTTTTTGTCTCGCCCTGCCCACAACTCAACCTA
>NW_007481447.1:0-298 GCF_000475195.1 Diaphorina citri
GGTGGGTGTGATATAAGTTCAATGATTTGAGGAGGAAGAATAACGGTAGGATAATTATTAAAATAAGGCGTTACTTTAGTTGTGAGTGTATAATATGGATGTTCGTTTTGTGCTTGTAAAAGATTTTTTTTAGGGGGGTTTGACTTTAGGTAGGATGTAGGATGTAATTACATACTTACATACTTTGGCCCTAAATCTGGTAAAATCTCACAGTTTAAACATATCTTATATTATAAGAACGAGATCCATTCACTCATTCACATTTCATAGTTCACACACTGATCGCTCTATCTCTAGA
>NW_007481448.1:0-298 GCF_000475195.1 Diaphorina citri
AGAGAAAAGGAAAAGAAAAGGGAGGGAAAGAGAAAAGGAAAAGAAAAGGGAGGAAAAGAGAAGAGGAAAAGGAAGAGAGAGGGAGAGAAATAAAGGATCAAACAGAATGAGAGGTAGAGAGTTAGGAGAGAGAGGAACTGAGGGCAAGAAAAAGAGACGGAAAGGGAAAATAGAAAACGATAAAAAGGAGAAAGATAGAAGAGAAGGTGAAATAGATGACTAGAGAAAAGCGAAAGAGAGACAAGGAAGACATATAAAGAGAAAAAGAGAGAGAAATAGAGAGAGAGAGAGAGAGAGA
>NW_007481449.1:0-298 GCF_000475195.1 Diaphorina citri
CCGGGGTGAATTAAACTCTAGGGGGTAATGTGGTCCAAAAACGAGAAAAAGGTTTTACAGGTCTATAATTCTAAAATGACTTGAGATTTATATTTAAAATAGTCCATTGATCATTCATTGGGCCTTACCTACCTATTGACAGCCCAACCATTTCTAATGACCTGTTTTATCACTGAGAGTTAAGACAGTGTCAAGGGTTTTCTTTGACATCAGACATCAACCATTCGATTTACACAAGTAGGTATTTCTTGAACTCTCTGTGGTAAAATCGGGCATAAATCTTTTCAGTCAAGAAATA
>NW_007481450.1:0-298 GCF_000475195.1 Diaphorina citri
AATAAGCGATTCTAGATTTAGAAGCCATTCTAACTTTAGGAGAGGTCATTTTGTACAATGCTATTATGGTACTGCACACCAACACGTTACCCGTTCTATTTCAGGAATGTAAAATCCATAGTTACTTATTATGTGTTTCTTGTGAAGGCTGAGGAAATTTTCGACAATGCAGTAAGACACTGTTCAAATATTCCAGCCCTCAAGTCACTCGTAAAGTCAGAGTATGATGAAACTCTCGGTACTTTGGCAGTCAATTTTGACTGACTTGAAATAGGTTCATGGTGAAGAAATCTGCATT
>NW_007481451.1:0-298 GCF_000475195.1 Diaphorina citri
GTTTCAAAGTTCATCGCCTGTTACCGCTATTTGTGTTTGGATACTGTTAGGAACAAATTTGGCAATTAGTAATTGAGTTTCTTTAGGATTTTAAGTTTTTAACCGTCCCGTCCAGCAAATACCACTGAGGAGGAAACAGGTCAGGTCTATGGCAATTAATTCTTTCGTAGATCTTCTTTTTTCTCACGACAATTTCTTCTTGTCTCATTCGACCTTTAAAGTAGATGATCTTCTAACACAAAACTTCTCTCTTTGTTCCAGTGCGTGGCAAGAAGAACAAGGGAATGGGAATGATGAT
>NW_007481452.1:0-298 GCF_000475195.1 Diaphorina citri
ATCAACAATTGAATTAGCTGGTTACAGTGCTTGTATTTTTACTTGTAAAGTTGTAAACCTTCAGGCAGGCACTTCTTTGAGCGAAATTAATGTCAAATTTTACAACCATCCCCCTCTTTTAGTTTGTCTTTACTTCTTTTTAATCAATCAAAGATGACAAAAAGGGGTGATGGTCTCTAGCAAAGTTTACTTGGTTTGTCCTGAACCAAAGTCAACCATTGTGAGGCCTAGTGCTCATTCTTTCAAGCATATTGAGTCCCTCAGAGTATCAAGGGGAACTCAGTAGGTCCCTGTTCAC
>NW_007481453.1:0-298 GCF_000475195.1 Diaphorina citri
TTACAAGACAGATTCGCTACCTTCCAAGCTAATTAGGGCGACAAAAACGAAATCACCAATACAATAGCAATAACTTACTGTGATATAAAGAACTAAGAATACAATGCTATCCTATTGATCTTTTGAGAAAGCACCTCTTGGAGAAAGCAAATTCAATAAAAAAAAAAAATCCACCCAACCCCAATTTACACAAGAGTTCCTGTTACTTAACGATAAGGGATGGTAAAAAAGACATGTTACTTGACCCAAAAACCGGCCAGGTAAAAACACCTGCTGTAGGTGTGGGTACCTACAATAC
>NW_007481454.1:0-298 GCF_000475195.1 Diaphorina citri
CGGAGAGCCTCATGGAAAGCTTTGTAAAATAATACCCAAAACCTACGCGAAACTTTTTATGACCTATTAAATTAAGAAGTAAGAATGAGACTATCTAATAACCAAATGAAATAGGTATACAACATATGTTTGGAAGAAATATTAAAGTACAAAAACAGTGACTAAAAGGCTCAAATATTATGAGGAATAATTTTGATGGACAATCGAGCAGTTGTAATATCATTGAAAATTATAGAAAAAAGAAAATAGGGATGAATTTTGAAGTAAAAATCCGAAAAATTTAGCATTTTTTTTCTCC
>NW_007481455.1:0-298 GCF_000475195.1 Diaphorina citri
GTTGCTCCAATTTGTCACAATTACATGTATAAAAATTACTTCCAGCCCTCCCTTTTCTCCACAGAAAACGTCATGTATTGTATGAATGTAGCTGTTACATTATCTCCTCATATAGGTACTTCATAGAAATATATACTTATCCTTATATGCTTCTCATATACTTAAATTTTTATGTACTTTTCAAACCACACAATGTACGTGACGAAAAAGTAATTTGACGTTTTCTTCTCATCTTCTATGTAACATCTTATCCTTCTTATCCCGCTGCTATGTTCATAGTGTTCATCTGTTCATAGTA
>NW_007481456.1:0-298 GCF_000475195.1 Diaphorina citri
TGGTAAACTAGATTATGTTTGACGGTTTAACCATTGGTCATTTGGTTATTCTTTGGTGTGTTTGTGTTTGATCAATTGGTTATTTTTTGACGAAGCCTTTTGTATTCTCTGCCTAGTTCCCAAATTCCCTTACTATACTTACATATACAATTATACATACAAATTTATATTTGTGGTTAATGTTCATAATTTCATATTTGAAAGATAAAGAGATCAATAACCAAGGTTATAGGAGTAGGTATATCTAGCATACGGGTTTCCCATAATCGATAACCTAAAGATGGCATTAAATCGTAAT
>NW_007481457.1:0-298 GCF_000475195.1 Diaphorina citri
TAGGGTTAGGAAGTTATGTACCTAAGTACATTATAGGGTAGGTTACATCTTTCGTATTTCGTCTAGGGATCTCAAATTTCGAGATGAGAGCAGTTCATTCCCTATTTACTTTCTATTACTACAGTATAGCGGAGCTATACTATAATAATGAAAGTATTGCAATCGGTCCAAATTTTCAAAATCGGGAAATGGTTGGAAATATCCGTTTTGGGACTGTAACAATTTGGTAAAAATCGGACAGTCACTCACCCAGATATCTACCAAAGTCAATGTTGCTTCGGAATTTTCAAAAAAAAAA
>NW_007481458.1:0-298 GCF_000475195.1 Diaphorina citri
TAATAGTAGGTAACATACGTCATCCATTAAATTCTTATAATAAAATATTATGTCACACGAGAAAATGCCTTGAAAGAGAACTGTACAAAACGAGATGTTCCTGCCCAGAAATTGAATACAAAACTGATATCAGATATTTGGGAGTTTACATAGACAATGAGTTTAAATTCAAATCACATGTAGACATCATCTGTAAAAAACTCAGAATAGTATTGTATAAGTTGAACAAATTCTATGTGAACAACGTATCTATGTACATCAAAAAGACGATATATTATTCCCTAGTAGAATCCATTTT
>NW_007481459.1:0-298 GCF_000475195.1 Diaphorina citri
CCTACAGTTCACTGAACTACTACCTTGATATCAAGGAGGTACCTACATAACAACCTACTATACCTATTTACTAATACTAGTCCTTTCTTGGGGTCCGACTTAAAACATGAAAACACCCCACCTTGAATTTCGTTTCAAAATTGTCAATGCTGTCACAATATTGTCTTGTCACAAAACTATAGCAATTTATCAGTAAGCGGATGTGCCAGGGTCCAAAGTTCCAAACCCATTTGCTTATGATGAACATGATGTAAGACTGGAGTAAGTTTGTGAAACTCGAACTAAAGATTAAACATGA
>NW_007481460.1:0-298 GCF_000475195.1 Diaphorina citri
GACCGCTTTTTGGCGGTTTTCAGCTATATCGACTAAACGGTTAGAGATATTGTAAATGTTACAACAGAACAACCAAATAAGCACCATTCAATAGGATAAGGAAAGTCGTGTGATGTTCACACCAGATTTTTTCGTTTGAACAATGAGTCCCTATATAAACTATAAAATAAATATGTAAGGTTCATAAACAGAGATTATAGACTAACGTTTTCTTTACATAAAAAAAAAAGAAATGTATAAATTCACCTTAATAAGAAGAAGAAAAAGGAGATTGAGAATGTAATGTGTGTGCTTGGAA
>NW_007481461.1:0-298 GCF_000475195.1 Diaphorina citri
ACCAAATTAGACATGGTAGATACATGGGATCCAAATTTTACGAGCTTTTGAGAAAGTCTATGTTCTTAGAGGGACAGACTTAACTTCGGACACATTGTAACGGGGTCACGGGGGTATTACAGTGTTCGGGGACAAAACGTCCCACATGCGACTCCGACGAGTATGCAGTACGCTGTACGATATTGCCCTTTGGTGACTTTTGGGTTAGTTTTCTTTGCTTCAACAACGAGCATTGGTACCAAACGATGATCGTGGTACATCAGAGACTGGCACTTGTCTTCTAAGCACAGATGACTTT
>NW_007481462.1:0-298 GCF_000475195.1 Diaphorina citri
TCCCCTCCCCCTCTAAATTCCTTCAAAATCAGCAGACAGATCAAGTGCAAAATCTTCAAAACTTCGAACTTACTTTGTTCGTTCAACTGTACCTTCAACTTTAACTGAAAGAAATAATAAAGTACTTAGGTAAAGAAATAATAAAGTATTAAGGAAATAAAATGTGACATTATTCTTTCCGACACAAACAATGTTAAATGGTTTGATGAAGAGAAGCTGTTTTTTTCCCGACTTACCTTTAAAAGAGGCTTTTCAAGCACTTGACAAATGAGAACACTTCGCTCCCCAAAGAATCAGA
>NW_007481463.1:0-298 GCF_000475195.1 Diaphorina citri
TAGACTGCGGGAGTAAAGGGACTTTTCAGTCTCATTCTGGCAGGATAAACAAGGTATATTCTATTCTATTCTATTAATCCTTAAGGCATGGCCGTACTTATCTAATATACAGGGTGAACACGAAAAATGTCACCAAAGTCCGCCATGCACGAGCTTTATGTACGCGTTTCTCTGAAGAAAATGGTTTGTGGCTCCGTGAAAAAATCGACATATTGGAACGAAATGGGTATTGTTGGAAAGCTGAGACTTCAGGGATATTTTTCCTGTTGCATGCCGCCAGATTGCGCCTTTTTTTCCT
>NW_007481464.1:0-298 GCF_000475195.1 Diaphorina citri
CTCTTTTGGATATGTCTCTATTGATCATATCCTTCCACCGCAATCGCGGTCTTCCTCTTCTTCTGCGGCCATTCAACTTGAGGTTGAACATTTGTTTAGGTATCCTGACATTTTCCATCCGTTGCATATGTCCGTACCATTTCAACCTTGTTCTCTCTATAGGTACCCTCTTGAACTTTTTTCAACACCAAGATTTCTTTCTACATACTTTATTTCTAACCCTATCTCTACGTGTTTTACCCAACATACTACGAGCGAAATTAAACACAATTGATTCTATCCCGATCTCTCTACAGAC
>NW_007481465.1:0-298 GCF_000475195.1 Diaphorina citri
TTTATTTACATATGTATGTACTTAGTCACTATATAAATTACTAATATGTCCATATTCTTCTGACCAATATGTGACGAGTGACAAGTTCGACTTAGTGACCAAACTCAGTGGTGGAGTGGTTAGCACGGTGGACTTCAGATCGGGAGGTTGGTGTTTCGAGTCCAAGTCCGTAAAATTTATGGAGGAATATTAAAGTCAGAAACGACATTTGTGGCAAGCACTTAAGTATGCTTAACTCAGTTAAAATTCCTCGAAGTCCTACTTAGTGGCGAAGGTCGAAAGGATCTTCAGGTGGGAT
>NW_007481466.1:0-298 GCF_000475195.1 Diaphorina citri
TGTGTCTCTTATCGCCCATCATGCTACGACACAGACCACAAGCGTCTAATGTAGCAGTTGTTTCATTGCTACGAAATAAATTGGAAATAAAATACATTCAAACTCCCTTTTTTTTAGAATGTGTTTAGGCTCGTGATAGTGTCGATAGTGGCAAATGTTCAGATACCGCGATCACATAGGTTAAGCTACAACGAATAGGTTGAATGAAACGAACCTGATAAACATCTCGTACTATTAAGTAATCTAATCCATACCAATTACAGTGGTGTAGTGGTTAACGCGGTGAAATTCGGATCTG
>NW_007481467.1:0-298 GCF_000475195.1 Diaphorina citri
GTGGGTGAGGTTAATATGAAGGAATGTGAAGATCGCTTTTATGAGCTCCAGTATGGGGATCTCCAAAGGCCGTGATGGGGTTTCATTCTCGAACTGAAAGAAAATTTGGAACTGGAATGGGGAACAAAACAAATCCTAATCCATGAAGTCCTTTTCCGAACCCCTATACAGTATGTTTCAAATAAGGTGGCCAGTTGGCCACCTTTTCAACGTTTTCAGTGGCTCAGAATTTTTAATTGTGTAAAGTAATAGGTTGATACATATGTTTCTTTTCGCGGTCGCTTTCATCTTCGTTTTC
>NW_007481468.1:0-298 GCF_000475195.1 Diaphorina citri
TTGACCCCGCCGGGAATCGAACCCGGGTTTCCCGCGTGCAAGGCGAGCGCAGTGACCACTACGCCATGGGAGCTGACTTACTATGACTATGACGTAATAAAGTTCCCGTTTGTGGCAGTTTTCCCTGAGCTCCCGGACTCATCTCATTTAAATAAAAATCCTACATAAGGGTATTAAACTTGAAAATAACTTGAGGACTTTGAAAAATATGAGCTCCATATTTATCTACAGTGTAGACAAGCTTCTACGCTATAATGGGTCTCGGTTTTGCCTGGGCAATAAGTCCTGCTCTAAACAC
>NW_007481469.1:0-298 GCF_000475195.1 Diaphorina citri
GGAAATGATTGTAATATGTAATAAAGGGAAATTTATGAATGAATACTGATATGTTCCTGCTAAAATTTTACCGACTTCGCGGTATGTGCTGAAATAGGATAAAATATACCCAGTTTAGGCGGCCAGAATGAGACGGAAAAGCCCCTTTACCACCGCAGTCTAACCAAAGTCTCATGTATTTCTTTTTTTTTTTTTTAAGATGAGTGTTCCACCGCCGTTATTATTTCGTAGCAATGAAACAACTGCTACATTAGACGCATGTGGCTTGTGTCGTAGCATGCCCATCCCGTAGTATGCC
>NW_007481470.1:0-298 GCF_000475195.1 Diaphorina citri
AAGGTATAGCAATAGAGTCTGGTGGAGGGGCTTTGTTCATCGACCTGTCCTATAGGATAGAACGATAATGGTTATGTACATATGTACTCTTGAGTCGAAGGTAACCACTGGGCAAGGTTAACCACGGAGACGTTCTCTACCATCTAACATTCTAACCCTTAGAGCTCCATAATTAAAATGCTCATATACCTCGGCTGGGATCGAACCCACGCTCTTCTGTTAATCGAATTCCATTCTATTTACAGTTGGTACCCATGGGAACACGTCTAGCGGAGATGGCACGCATGCGACTCGAATA
>NW_007481471.1:0-298 GCF_000475195.1 Diaphorina citri
AAAAAAAAAAAAAAAAAAAAAATCGCCTGCGGCGCAGATTACGTTTGATTCCTTTTAGGCAAGTCGCGGGGGTAAGTACCTACCCCATCTCCCTTGAAGTAAAAAACGGGGGTAGGGTTAGCCCAGTGGTAACGTGCTTGCTTGCCATGCCGCAGGTCCCGTCTTCTATTCCCACCATCGACAAAATATTTGTACTCGGTTTTCGATTGCAAATATTTCAACGGGTTACTTTCTGGTGTTCTTGTGCTGGCCTAGCACCTAAATGAGAAGTATTGTGTCTCTTCTCGCCCATCTGATG
>NW_007481472.1:0-298 GCF_000475195.1 Diaphorina citri
CAACATGGCTTTATGTCTACTCCTATCCTGTCTTCCTTCTCTCTTCGTTTTCGGGAGTCGGGACGATAAGACCTTAGCAATTACAGTTATTATCAACATCCCTCTCTATCAACATCTTCAAAAAAAAAGTAAAAAGTATGATAGAAGGAACTGAACTGTAACAACCAACGGAGGTCTTATCGTCCAAAATTGAAGAGAGAAGGAAGACGGGATAGGAGAAAGCTAGCCTTTCCACCTTATCAAATAAGATGTAAGAATAAAATACGCCCTGGGTGGGAACGGAACCCGCGACCTTGCG
>NW_007481473.1:0-298 GCF_000475195.1 Diaphorina citri
TTTTCAGTTTTATTTGGATGCCCTCTGATCTCTGATATACTGAAAGTAAGAATGACTCATTTTCAGCTTGCTACAACTGGCCCTGTATAAATAACTGCCACTCGTTCTTATCTCAGCATAAACATGTACAAGCATAGAACATTATACATTATAGGATTGTAGTCATGATATCAATATCTATAACACCTTTTATAATGGGTATGGGTAGGTGTAGGTACCAGACTCAATAAATTAAGAGGAAACGTTATGGGTAAACTACTTTAGCTGCGTTTGTTGAATGGGAAATTTTCAAAGGAGG
>NW_007481474.1:0-298 GCF_000475195.1 Diaphorina citri
TGTGGTGTTGAAAGAACATTGAAGTATGGTTGATGAGTGGACATGGACAGTTCTGTTGTAAATGTAAACCTGGCAACGTATCTTCATTTCAGTTGTTTCTGTTGTCTAATAATTTTGAGGTTAGTTGAAAATGTGAAATGCGAGAAGACGGACCGGACCGGTCTGAATTTGATAAGATTCTTTTAACGTTTTAAGTTGCTTCGTGCTGTTTGATAATTTTATTTTGACTTTTGCTGTGTGCTCTAATGGAATACCTTTTATTAAAATTGATCATGTAACTTTGAAATCAACTATAAAT
>NW_007481475.1:0-298 GCF_000475195.1 Diaphorina citri
AGGTAACTTATAGGTATTTGTATGAATGGTAAACAGTGGAGACAGAAAAGGTCTTTACGCTTTTAGCTTTTAGAAGGGAAAAGAGTGAAGAAAGGTACTCGTATCCTCTTTTACTTTTGGCCTAACAGGATTTTCGGTAGCTTCCCAATAAAGAAATAAAGCTCGTTACTTTTCTCTTGGGTTCTTTCTTTCGCAACCATTAGCTATTCTTAGTAAAGTATATTAAAGCTACCAACCTCAGTGGTGTAGTAGTTAACGCTGTTAACGCGTTGAACTTCGACCCTTCGGAGGCTGGTGG
>NW_007481476.1:0-298 GCF_000475195.1 Diaphorina citri
AGGCTTCACCTAAGGATATTGCCGAGTATGTATTCTGGACAGGAGATGAGAAAAGTGTCACATCCGCTATTGAGGACTACATGCAAGCTGGTCTGGTAAGAAAAAAATCTATTTCTCTCAAAAGTCTCAAACTTTTTTTGCATTAATTTATTTATCTATCTATGTAGTATAGGTAACTATATTTATTTATTTGTCTTTTATAGACTGTTCTTTCAGAAAATTTCAATTTCTTAATTTAACATTATCATGATTGAGATTTTTTTTTTTTTTTTTTTTTTTTTTTTTTTAATTAAAATTT
>NW_007481477.1:0-298 GCF_000475195.1 Diaphorina citri
AAATAAAAAGGAAAAAACAAGAGAGAAAAATCCCTTTCCAATGCAATCCCTTATCCCTATTCCTTAGGGTTCAAATAGAGCACCTTTTACGCAAAATAAGTTTCTTTCCCTTCTTCTGATTCTTCTTCTCCTTCTTCCACTTATTTTCTTGTTCTTGTTCTTCTTATTCTTCTTCTCCTCCTTCTCCTTTCTCTTCTTCACCTACTTCTTCTTCTCCTTCCATAAAAACAATAAGAAGAGGAAAAACCATCTCCAAAGAAGTTGTTTTATTAGCTTAGGAGATGTATTATGTTTATTA
>NW_007481478.1:0-298 GCF_000475195.1 Diaphorina citri
GTACCAAAAACGAGTGATTCATTGGGTTTGGGTTAAAAGGGGCCCGCAAATGCTCTCGTACAGGAGGACTGTCACCTCCTAAATGACTATACGATTTCGGCACGATAAGACTATTTACGGTCGCGTCATCACTGTTGTATCTTCACACATATCTAGCCTCCGCCGTCACAGTTCCCTCTAAAGTCTAAAGTTTAGAGCCGGGAAGAACAAAAGTTAAAGGTTTACACTCGTATTTATGAACAAGAATGATCGTTCTTAGATCAGTCTCAAGTCAAAATTGACCAATCAAATGCCTTGA
>NW_007481479.1:0-298 GCF_000475195.1 Diaphorina citri
TATGGCGCGCCCTGTATTTTATTGCTCAAAGGTTGGATGGAATTTTAATCTTAACGAGATGAATGGAAGGAGGGGAGATGGAGGGGAGAGTGTGAGATATGGATCCGATGATAGGGGAGGGGGCTTGCTCTTCCATTTGACTATGCACCTGCTCCTGATACTATAAATGGGTATTAGGAGTAACTTTTTACGGCTTTTACCCCTCCCCTCCCAGACTGCGTCAAAAGGGTAATACCTAATGGCGGATAGATTAGTGGCGGAAAACTTTATTTTATGATACATTCACCCTTTGGATATA
>NW_007481480.1:0-298 GCF_000475195.1 Diaphorina citri
CTTAACTGAAAGTTCTTCCTTCATTGTAGCATAAATCATAAATCTATGACATTCGATGTTTAGAGATGTCGAATTGTTGGGACATTGTTCCCAATAATTCACAATATTTGTCTTCAATATCTCAGAATTGACAGAATCTAATGTCGATGATTCTTTCAATATTGCTATTGGGGATATTAACTTTGATCCTTATTTCTGGTGTAATTTTCACCCTGTACACATTTTACGTTCCTGCACTGATCTTCATTTTCCTCACTCATCTCCTCACTTAATTTTTATATTTTCGGTGGCGTATGAA
>NW_007481481.1:0-298 GCF_000475195.1 Diaphorina citri
GCGATAGCACCTTGAGGTTGTGGTTATGTACCGGGTTGAGATAGGCAAGGTTGGTAAACTTGCCTTGTTTTTAAGTTAACACTCCCATGCTAAACTGTAGAAACAATATCCCCTCTCACCTAGTACTGTCTCAGCTCAACCCGGCACATAACCACAACCTGAAAGCACCAGTTCCGCATGGATCACTGAAATTGAGCACGGTTGCGCGTGGTTAGTAGCCGGATGGGTGACCATCTGGCCAATAGCGTGCTGCTAGCTTAAAAAAAAAAATAAAGTTATTGGAGTCAGAGAATAAATG
>NW_007481482.1:0-298 GCF_000475195.1 Diaphorina citri
TCACAAGTTTTGGTAACCAACTAAGTAAAAGTACATGGAATGTAGCTTGAGTGATCCAAAGAGAACTGGTAAAAAGGTACGAGGACTGGTAAGTCTTTTCCTACCAGTATAAACATCAATGTAAGTAGATGGATTATTCAACTGGACAATTTTAACACTATTAAAGTGCCTTCCTAGCTTACCAAATGTTAACTTACCAAATAAGCAGACAGCATAGAGAAAGTAATAGAGGAGACTAGAATTTAAACACATTCTACAAGAAAACACATTTAAGCTAGGAGTCAAATTATAATCACTA
>NW_007481483.1:0-298 GCF_000475195.1 Diaphorina citri
CGACGAAAGGAAGTAAAATAGAGGCTATGCCATTACAGGTTGCCTTTCTATTCACCACACTCGGAGAAAAATTAGTGATAGGGTACCACTTTTTGCCACAAGTTAGGGTGGAAGAACTCTATTATTGGGTTATTTCCTCCGATGATGATGGTTTTTGGAATGCTATATTACAGTGTCGAGCTTCCCGATAGGCCAAAATAGAGTTCTAAATAGAGTTCCGGAACCTAGTCACTCGACTGGGCTATCAGCGCCCTAGTTTTTTGATCACCACCTTCAGTCCCAAAAAGACCAAACAGTC
>NW_007481484.1:0-298 GCF_000475195.1 Diaphorina citri
AGATTAGTAGCGTCATTTCGAGGGAGACGGTTGTAAAAGCTTTGTTTCATCAAATAATGAATAATCCAGGAGAGCCAAAGTAAATCTATCAAAAATCAACAGAACCTACAGGATGGCGATGTGTAAAAATTGAAAAGTATCGGCCTTCCAATTTCTTACCTACAAAGAATCGGAGTATCGGAGTTAGAGAACTAGAGAAAAACCATCAATATCTACAAGGTGGGAGATAAAATCCAATAATAAATATCTAGAGCGCAAGTCGTTACGTCTTAAATCGACCTTATTTCATACTTACAAA
>NW_007481485.1:0-298 GCF_000475195.1 Diaphorina citri
GATAGGAATCTATTCTGATTTTTCTGCTGAATCAATACAGTGGTGTAGAGCGGATCTAAACTGAAACCCCACGCCTCGTCGACACTACACAGCCGACAACACTCGGACGAGAATCAGTGCTGACTGCTAGAGACCACGATATAGAGGTACTATGCTTAAGCCGTACCTACCACCAACATTTGTGATTTCGACTATTCGTCTGTTAGAAAAAATCAACTATTAGAGTGATAGTGTACAACAAACACTACTCAGAGTAGGTCTGGATTCACACCACGCCACCGTAGTTGACTTGACAGCA
>NW_007481486.1:0-298 GCF_000475195.1 Diaphorina citri
GACCTTGCCAATTTTATTGGTAACACACAACACAGGGTCAATATGGGTTGTATTCTTAGATCACCAACGCTTTGTGCATATCACGTTAAGTTTTTCGCCTTTGCTCCTGCTAAACAAAAAGCTGAAAGTTTCCCTTGAAGCTTCCCTTAAAGGAAAAGTTTAAAGTTTCCTCTAAAGGAAAAGTTCAAAGCTTCCCCTCAGGGAAATTCGAGGATTATCTTCAGCACACAAGTATAAACTGGATTTCCCCCGGTGTAATTCCAAAGCCGCCATTTTTATTTTTCCACTCTCTTTTTTT
>NW_007481487.1:0-298 GCF_000475195.1 Diaphorina citri
AATATTCCCATGCCGGGAATCGAACCCGGGCCTTCTGGGTGAAAGCCAGATATCCTAGCCACTAGACCACATGGGAGGTTGAAGAGAAGAGGAAGATTTGTAGCATATAAAGCAAGAACACTCGATCTCGCGGTATAAAGGTAAAACGATCTTCACAGTTTCTCTCAAGGTCGTTCGACAATCATTAGAGAGATTTCGCATCGCGTTTTTTTGGGCATCGAGTTCGATGTTCGACGAGTTTTGGTTTCTGCGCATGACACACATTTGGGGTTTTGAACACGGGGATCGGAGTTACGAT
>NW_007481488.1:0-298 GCF_000475195.1 Diaphorina citri
CTCAAGTCATTTTTGTAATGTGCATTACGTATTTTTCACTTTCATTTATTATTCTATAGGCCTATATTATTATTCTTTAGTTCTATATTATTATTCTTTTTGTTTTATTCTACACAAATTATTTATTTATCCCCCCCTTTCTAGGTAGATCTTCCCTACTAAGTTAGTGGAAGCACTGTAAGGACTTTTGGAAGTTCATTTTTCCCCCTTCCTAATTTTTCTTTTTCTTGTATGAATTCGTGTTTTATGGCTGGGGCGACGATCAGGGGTTAAATTCGATCTATGGTATCCTCTTTTA
>NW_007481489.1:0-298 GCF_000475195.1 Diaphorina citri
CATATTGACCACTAGAGATGTTCCAAAACTTTATATCATCCTATGTACTACTTTTCTTATTCCTATCGAACAATACTTAGACCCAGAAATTGGAAAACTCCTTTGTGAAAAAGAAAATCTTGGAAAATCTGGAAAATAAAATTCAGCACTTGAGCACTTCTGATAGGGATACTAGAAAGAGGATAGCCAGGTATACTACGTCCATGGTAGTGGTGTCTAGAGGTCTGTTTTTCATTCCTACGCCGCATCGATGCGGCGTTCACTCTGCGTCAGGAGTGGGGATAAAAATTGGAAATTC
>NW_007481490.1:0-298 GCF_000475195.1 Diaphorina citri
AGCGCGCCATCGGAATCGGTTTTGTTTCCGAAACAACTTAATTTATAATTTATATTTAATTGTAAAAATTATATCAACAAAGAGGTGCTCTACTAAACTGTTGGTATAATGGAACAACTTGTTCTAAGCTGAGAGTCTAAATAAAGCACTTACTTAAATACGTATGCTAAGTAACAAATTTCCTCTTGATTTTTCCCTATAAAACTGGTTGAACGGAATACGGGGACACCCTGTATACAAAATCATAGTAAAGTTCTGATTGGCTAAGTACTTCTATCATCGAATAGAACGCCTATTT
>NW_007481491.1:0-298 GCF_000475195.1 Diaphorina citri
AAAAGTCTGTTTACCCCAGCAGTCTAAACAAGGTATCGTGTATTTTATGGGTTTAATAACATTACATAATATTATGTCCCAGAAGTCCTGTAGGACACTTTTGAATTCTGATTGATCTTAGGTGGCGTCTAAAACCAGATTCGACCTTAAAAAGCGTCACTTCGTGAAAAAATTATCATCTATCGAGAAATTGAACCTTCAACCTCCATTTTTACTTTCTTTGTCCTATAATAATGAAAGTTTTAAAATTGAAAGTACTGTCTATTTACCTGCAAGCTGAGGCAGTGCGTCCGAGTAC
>NW_007481492.1:0-298 GCF_000475195.1 Diaphorina citri
TCAGTGTTGCCCTAGCGATACCTCTAGAGACATAGACTCCAACACTCTCAACATTCACATAATCAAACTCCTTCTGAACAATGGGGCTTGCTGCTGTTTTCCACACAAGATCCTACTGAACAAAATCCACACCTTGTTGAGCGGGAACGATAAGAAAATCGTCAGCCATTGTTTCCTCCTCCTGGAGAACATGTTGTACAAAGAGCTGAACTATTACTCGGGCTGTGTGCCGTGTAAATATTGTGACCTCGTTTTTGTGGAGAATAACGCGAATCTCCATGAAGGTTCGCCGAGTAAA
>NW_007481493.1:0-298 GCF_000475195.1 Diaphorina citri
GGACAAGTTATTTGTTTCAGTTATTTGGACATCTGATATTAGTTTCTATGTATTTCCAGTTTTCTTTCGTTAAAAGTAGGTATGCTTCCTATATTCCCATCTAACATTGTAAATTGTCAACTTCATGTATCACATATCATGTGAACATTGTACAATGAACATGTACAATTATTGTACATCAATCACGAATATAGGATATCAATTGTTCATCATAACTAAAAGAAATATTAGTAACAATCGAGTGTTGTATAACGCTGTAGGTTAACAAATGGAACCACATCATAGGTATAAAACATAT
>NW_007481494.1:0-298 GCF_000475195.1 Diaphorina citri
AGTTATTTCAAAAACAGGAACCAGATGTGACCTTAGCAGCAAAAAAGGTTCGTCTTATTTACATGATTTTTTAAAAGAAGTTTTTGCTTTTGAGAAAATCGTATTGGAAGAGCGTAAAATCAAGATTCATTAAAAAAAAAAATAGCCATTTTACTGAACTTTTTTTCCTTGTTGCTCTAAAAATAAAATGCAGTATTTAAAAATGAGTGCGATTAGCGAAATCAAGTTTGTTCTCACTAGTCGTTCGGCCTTTAACATTTTTTAACCTGATTATTATTGGATCATAGTTATCACATCG
>NW_007481495.1:0-298 GCF_000475195.1 Diaphorina citri
ATTCATATTTTTTATCACTTTCATTATACAATATAACTTAATATTAAATATATTTAATGGAGACAGTTTTTCAATGTCTATTGAAAAAATGTCCCCATCTCGTGTTTTAGAAATGGTTCAGCAATGGACGAAATGGACTCACATGAACTCAGATCTCATAGACCATGGACAAGGTCAAATATTTACACTGAAATGTATGTATAGCTACTTGTGAGATATCATGGATTTAAAGTAATTTGTTGGTTCACATGGTTGGATAGCAAGAAGACTTATCCATCGAAAATAAGAAAGTACATTC
>NW_007481496.1:0-298 GCF_000475195.1 Diaphorina citri
CTGAGTGGGCCCCGCAACAGCCAGTCACGGAATCAATCATTTGCATGATACAAATTTCTTGACCCCTCCGGGAATCGACCTTGGGTCTCCCGCGTGCAAGGCGAGCGCAGTGACCACTACGCCATGAGAGCTGACATGGACTAGCTTATTCGGGTAGGTCTCCTAATTCAAGGCTTTCTGTTAAGTCAGAAATAATAAAATACTTAGATCGCAAAATAGTCATAAAATTCTCAAGCATTTGGAAGCCAATTAGGCATACCAGTAATCTCACTCGTTTAATGGTCAAGAAGAATAAACT
>NW_007481497.1:0-298 GCF_000475195.1 Diaphorina citri
TTCGTTGCACATTCTGCGGTGCTTGAACGAAACTGTACATCTCGTACAGTGTGAACCGAATGTTCTCAGCTCTTCAGTCTTCAGTTTATTCTTGCGATTTTTTCGAAACGTAAATTTTTTTTCTGAAAGGCGCCCACAATTTTTGCGTGTTTTAATTTTTTACTACTGCAGAAAAATCTTTTGAATATTTTATTAATACCCCCCCTAGATCTGGATTCAGTATATTATAGATTAACGAAAAATACCACTATTTCGTTAGAACCTAGAAACTTTGTACATTTTCAATAAATTGAGCCCT
>NW_007481498.1:0-298 GCF_000475195.1 Diaphorina citri
TGGCAAAGGGTGTGATCTTACGAGTACCTTTGGCAGTTTTAATATACCTATTTAGTTCCCTTTTTCAAACCTAAAAAATACAACTTTTTACTTTTTACTTTCCTTATCCTATAGGAAGGAAAGTAATGTAATCGGGTCAAATTTTCGATGGTCAGTTTTTAGTGTCAAAACACGTTTTGAGGTCCCTAAAGCCTAAATCCAAAGTTTCAGGCATTGGTCAGTGTGTGTGTCTGTCTGTCTGTCTGTCTGTGTGTCTGTGTGTCCGTGTGTCTGTCTGTCTGTAAACAAAATATCTCGA
>NW_007481499.1:0-298 GCF_000475195.1 Diaphorina citri
GTGAACTATAATACTGAACATATTTGGACACAACAACAATACTAGAGCATGAAGATTTTAGACGGCATCGGTATTACCCCTTGACTGCATTGGCTCTTGCCTCTCTGGAAAGCGATAAAGAGCTTTTGCCAAAAATGTTGCAGAGAGAATGTTTGAATTTTCATTCCATTAAACAAGAAAGGTCATTTCTGAAGGTGAATAGAAATCTGACCACAAACATCTGAACAAATGTAAACAAAGACATGAAAGAAATTTTCATTGATCCTAATACATAGGTATGTAATCTAACCCTCATAAG
>NW_007481500.1:0-298 GCF_000475195.1 Diaphorina citri
GGGTCTCACACTAGACTTGCACGCCGGAGGTCCCGGGTTCGATTCCCGACGGGGTCGGAGTTTTTTCGACTCAGTGTTGGAAGTTCGGGATGCACTCAGCCTCGCCTCGTGAGGACAATTGAACTCTTCAATTGAGTAGCGACTAGTGGAGGTATTACCAGTGTAAAAAGAAAAAAAATATACATATGTCAGAAATAGTAAAGGAGGCTCTTAGTAATGTTGTGATATCCACAAAAATTGTGAAGAAGCTCTCAGCTTCACCACAAATAAATGATTTGGATTAAGATTTTATTTCTGT
>NW_007481501.1:0-298 GCF_000475195.1 Diaphorina citri
TTAACACTGGTGAGCTGGTGACTTGCTAGACTGCTAGACGCTTTATCAAAATTGTGACAATAAATAATGTTACTGTGATTTTTTTTTTTTCTAATAAAATAGAGTAAATCAAATAAAATATCAACGTGTATTCTTTCTTTTCTTAAACCACAATTTAATGGGAGGAAAAAGAAAGACTCAACAGCAATAAACTCAACGTCAAAGTAATAAACTTGCCTACTCCCCCTATGTTCATTTGAAAAGCATAAAATTAGATTCAGACCAAACATAATGTTGGATAATAAAGTTCGGACAGAAG
>NW_007481502.1:0-298 GCF_000475195.1 Diaphorina citri
ATGCTTGTCACAAATGTCGTTCCCTGCTTAATGCACTACGCTAAATTTTATGACTTGACTTGGACTCGAACCACCAACTTCCAGATCCGAAGTCCACCGCGCTAACCACTGCACCACTGAGATTGGTACGAGTATCTTTTTTTTGAGTATCTCCCTAGAAGATGTGAATTATAGGAAGTTGAATTTTCAGAAAACAGCATTTCACTCAATAGGCATTGAGCTACACTACTTGTGGCCGCAGAGAGGTGTAGCTCCTAAACCCGCAAACTTATGTACCAAGTTACCAACTTTTTTAATC
>NW_007481503.1:0-298 GCF_000475195.1 Diaphorina citri
AAAAAAAAAAAAACGAACGAGATTGACCTGGTAGGAACACAGTACAATTACGTCAAGTGAAGTCATGGTTAGTTCACGTGACGTGACGTGATGGTAGTGTGTTTTTACCTTTAGAACTTCCTATATCTCCAGAACCCGGCAAACGCCATATTGCCAGGGAGCCATACTATTTTGTCATATTTCAGGAAAAGCTATGAAATACCTAAAACTAAAAAAAAAGATAGGATTGACGAATTCATCTCTTCTAATTCTCTAAAATAACTTAACATAACCTCACTTTATACTCACTTGATCTGGG
>NW_007481504.1:0-298 GCF_000475195.1 Diaphorina citri
GCGAATTCTTTTACATCCATGTCTATCTGGGAGAGAAATTTTCCGACCGGATGGAATTGCAACACGACACCTTCTGGCCTAAAGTGAGCTTTACCACTCTCATAAACAGGTACCTGTAAGTTACAATCGATAATACGAAGGGTCAAATTAGTACCTTTACAATAACATAATTTTCAAAACTGGTATCCCTCTAAGGTGGAGAAGTAACAAGCTTGCCTTGGTAGTATTCTCAGGAACTATCAATTAGTCACTTCACTTCAGTCAAGTACTTCGGTGAGGTTGTACTATCAATCTAATA
>NW_007481505.1:0-298 GCF_000475195.1 Diaphorina citri
AAGAGAGAGTTTATCAAAAATAGACCTTTACCTCGATTGCAACAATGTAAGGATTTCCTGCAATCTGATTGGTTCCTTAATTTTGGTTTGATGACTCATTGCTGCCACATTGATCTGGATGAACTATAGGTAGGTACTTCTGCTCTATTCATTCTCGCGATGCTTTGATAGGTTTAGTATTGCTTTGATTTCATTAGGAAAATAATCCAACTACCTATATCTACTTACCTATTGATCAAGCTTGATGATTGGTTTTGATTTGATTATAGGATCACAATTATTGATGTGCCAATAATAG
>NW_007481506.1:0-298 GCF_000475195.1 Diaphorina citri
TACTACGCCACCGAGGTGGGTCCATAATCCAGTTAAAAATAAATAAATAGATAAATAAATAAATAAGAGTAAGAATAATTTAAAAAGAAAAGAGCTTTCTTATTCCGCCTTTGTAACTAAAGTTAATACGTACACAGGCTGATGCATATATTTGGCCGACAGCTTGGGTCGTACAAGGGGGGACATCTTGTTGCCTTCAGCAAAGTTGATCAGATCTATAGACACGGAGGGAGAAGGGTGAGGACGTAAACTCCTCAGGGATAGGAACGTGGAGTGACCTATGGAGTGTTGGGTCATG
>NW_007481507.1:0-298 GCF_000475195.1 Diaphorina citri
TTTCATAGTTTAAGTTATTTATCATATTGTATTACCACTGTTATTATTATTTATTGATGCAAATAAATTACAAATTACAAATAGGTCCAAAGTTTTTTTAAGGGGTCGAGTGGATTGGAACACATCACATGCCTTCAGACACACTCTGTTCGTCAACGGTCTAGGTTTTCCTTGGAATCAATTTAATTTGAAGAAACCATTTACTGATGAAAATTTGTAATGGAACAATAAGTTGAAAAATTCTGCCTGAAAAACTAAGTGAGGTCAATTTTTTTTTTTTTTTTTTTTTTTTTTTAAG
>NW_007481508.1:0-298 GCF_000475195.1 Diaphorina citri
AACTTGCGACCTAGCGCTTACAAGGCAGACGCGCTACCAACCAAGCTAACTAGGCTGGCTTTTTTTCTATTTTGGTGGCCATCGAACCCGGGACCTTCTTCATGGCAAACAAGCGCGTTACTACTAAGCTATGTACCCTAAATAGGAAATAATGGTCAGCATTTGATTTTTCTCTTTGACAGAGGGAACTATAACTGCTATAAGGTCTTATCGTCCCGAAAGCGAAGAGAGAAGGAAGACAGGATAGGGAAAAGCCAGCCGTTCCGAGAACGAACTTTATCCGTTCTGGAGAGAGTCC
>NW_007481509.1:0-298 GCF_000475195.1 Diaphorina citri
TGCGATCGATCTACGGAAACTACTGAACTTGTGACATCAAAGTGTGATTTAATATGAAAGGCTGAGAAAGTTTAAAAGTCAACAAAATGAACTTAAAAGAAATTCGTAAAGCAGAAAAATAAACAGACATTCAAACGGAGTTGAAAAACACATCTGAACATTGAGAGCAGATAAATATCTCTGACAAAATATATATTCGTGTTGAAATTTAGTGCTACCTTAATTAGTATTGCTAGAGAAGATAACGAAATTTCGAACATAAACATTGAACATTTTACTAGAAGCACGGTTTGCTAAA
>NW_007481510.1:0-298 GCF_000475195.1 Diaphorina citri
CATGAAGTAGCTTGTACACTGGCTTTTTGAATTAAACCAAAATCCTTTGATCTTACCTACCTTTTATGGGTTCAGTTGGTGTCGATCTTCTGTGGTGTGGACGCACCTTTAGTCTACCAAATTCGAATTGGTGATCCATTGAAAAAAATGCCTAATGCCCCTTAGTTTACCAAAATATAAGCAAGGATATCCTTTAAGAGTTGAACTTTTTTATTTATTGTATGCTGGCACCGGTCGCTATGCGCATTTATATGTCATAGCTACTCATTTTCCTCACGAGGCTGAGTGGGCCCCGCAA
>NW_007481511.1:0-298 GCF_000475195.1 Diaphorina citri
GTGGCCCGCGAAGTACCAGCCAATGTAGCATGTGGCCCGCATACACATGGAAGTTGGAAATCCCTGTCCTATACATTGCTAGTGACAGTTCAATTTCCCCTGCCTAAATAATGCTTAGGCTCACCTCTATATCTTCTTCTGCCTTCTGTGTGAATGATAGAGCCATGGCTTTAGCATATTCAGGGTGGCTCACTGTAACAAAAAGAATAAATTTATTAATAGACTGCTCAAATTTTTATTTAAATTGAACACTGGATCGTACGACAAAAATAAAATAAAGTAGGGGACCTTGAAAGGT
>NW_007481512.1:0-298 GCF_000475195.1 Diaphorina citri
GGCTGTAATGTAATCTGCGATATCCTGCAGTAGGGGTGTCCAAAATGACGCGGGCAGGTCGCCTGCTTAAAAAAGAGGGGGGCCTTGGGGGGAAAACTGCCCGCGTAATCTTTGGGGGCCTTGGATTAAAAAATAATATGTATTCAAAGTTTTTTGGAGAGTAAAAAAGGGAAAGCACGAAGGGGGATATAATAAGTAATAGATAACGTAAAAAAGTTCATTGGTCAGCTCCCATGGCGTAGTGGTCACTGCGCTCGCCTTGCACGCGGGAGACCCGGGTTCGATTCCCGGCGGGGTC
>NW_007481514.1:0-298 GCF_000475195.1 Diaphorina citri
AGAGAGAGGGAGAGAGAGAGAGAGGGAGAGAGAGGGAGAAAGGGAGAGAGAGAGATAGGGAGAGAGAGGGAGGGACAAAGGGAGAAAAAAGGAGTAATTTTAAGAAGGGGAGAAAGAGGGAGGAGGAAGAGAGAAAAGAAGTAGATTGAAGAAGGGAAGAGGGAGGCGAAATAGAAAGAGAGAGAAGAAAGAAGGGGTAATTTGAAGAAAGTTAGAAAGAGGGGAGAGAGAGAGAAAGAGAGAGAGAGAGACTTAAGAGTGACACACGCCACAGTATTACATGCGAGGGAGAGAGAGA
>NW_007481515.1:0-298 GCF_000475195.1 Diaphorina citri
GGAGAAGCATATGTCTTGAAAGAAAGAACATAGAAGAAGAGAGGAGAGGAAGAAGAAGCAAAAGAAAATGATGTAGAAGAAAAAGGGAAAGAGGATGAAGAGGGGGAGGAGAAGAGGAAGAAGAAGAAAGGAAGGAAAAGGAGAAGAAGAGGTACGTATACCCTTACTGACAAATTCACCAGACTCTTCAAATATTGGCAAGCATACCCAAATATCCTCTGCCAGCCTAGTTAGCTTAGTTGGTAGCGCGTCTGCCTTGTAAGCGCTAGGCCGCGGTTTCGATTCCCGCCCGGGGCGG
>NW_007481516.1:0-298 GCF_000475195.1 Diaphorina citri
ATTTTCATTTGACTTTGGGGGGAAATTTTCTATCATTTCAATCATTTATCATTTGTGAGTGTGAGGATGTGAGGTTATCGTTATGAAAAGTTAAGTTAAACTGTTAAATAAGTTTCCGATCCAAAGTTGAAGTTACAAAAGATTTTCCAAGTTGAGATTTTCCAACATCTCATTTCTCATTTTAACTGTTTTACTTTCTACTTTCTAGGAAGAAACTATTAACTATTGTGTTTGTGTAGCCTTTATGAGAAACGTTTTTTCTATTTCCTAGTAGTCACTAGTGAAGTCTTGTGTTTTT
>NW_007481517.1:0-298 GCF_000475195.1 Diaphorina citri
CATGTTTGTGCGCATACGTTTCTGCGCATCTCCTGAAGTCTGACGTCAGAGTTCAGGACTCTGACGGAAAATAAAAATGGAATTTTAGACCAGTTATTATTTCGAAGTTTTGACCTCAATTTAGATTTTTCCCAACTTTTTAAATAGGAATCGACCATTTATTAATAATTTTTACCCATTCGCAACTGCTCCATTGTGACTTTTTTATACCCATAACTCTACATTCCTGGAGTGTACCTATAGTTGCATTATTGAATTCTCAGGGCAAAGGACTGAGGTTCGAGTCCCAAAAGCAGCA
>NW_007481518.1:0-298 GCF_000475195.1 Diaphorina citri
CCTTATCCTATTGAATGATGCTTATTTGAGTGTTCTTTTACCCTAACTTTTACAATATCTCTAACAGTTTAGTCGGTACAGCTGAAAACCGCCAAAAAAGGTCGAAATCTGTCCAAAAGCGGTAAAAATACCGCCAACCGCAGCACCTATCTTAACCAAACGTTTTGGGTTGCATCCTTGTCACATTTGTGAATTACATACCAAATTTCAAGTCTCTAGATTATACCGTTTTCGAGATATTGTTAAATTACACCGAAAACCGCCAAAAAGCGGTAAAATGCCGCCAACCGTTGCACCG
>NW_007481519.1:0-298 GCF_000475195.1 Diaphorina citri
CTACAGACCACCCTACTTATGTAATGTGTCTGCAATTCTACATCGTAGGTACTCTTACGTTCGGTAAGAGGGATTATACCTGAGGGGAGGAACGCTTCACATCTTTCAGAGTCGGATCGTAATGTAGGAAACTACGATATCGATGTAGAGAGCTACATAATCTTGAAAAAAAAAAAGAAAGCTTTTTGGGGCGACAGTGCGATGAGAATTTGAGGTTTTATTGAATTTTACAAATCCCCAAAACGCGTCACTGATGAAGACTACACAAATAGGTGCCGAAGTACCTATAGATGTTTCA
>NW_007481520.1:0-298 GCF_000475195.1 Diaphorina citri
ATTCAATTTTTATTTTCCGTTCTAATGAAGATGTGTGACGTCAGACTTAACGCAGTTGCTATTTTCGTCCGCTAGGTATCGCCAGTATGCAAGCGCGCTAGCGGAGGAGCAGAAAGAACTGCGCAGAAACGTATGCGCACAAACACATTAATGCGTTGCCTGCAAGGGAGCTTTGCTCGGGACATTTGATGTGACGTCATCGCCCACGGGAGCGTATGCCGTGACGTCAAAGTTCACGATTTATCGGCATTTTTTTAATCGATTTATCTCGGGATCTAAAAGTCGTAGAAGAAAAAGA
>NW_007481521.1:0-298 GCF_000475195.1 Diaphorina citri
TAAAAAGTAAAAAATGAATTCAGATTGTACAAGTTGCGGAAAAAAAATCAAAAATTCGAATTTCCCGCCAACTTTACATGCAAAAAGTCCGACGATGTCCTACGATGGCCCTGTTCATAACCACGGCCAGAGAGAGAGATGCAGCTTACCACCTTCCTGCCCACCAGCAGGTTGCCATCAGACAAAGGATACCCAGGGTGTGTTTATGAACAGGGCTGATATGAGCTCGGACGACGTGAGATAGCTGTCCCGGCGGCAATTTTTAAAATTCATTTTATATTTATTTTTGTTTGCTTTG
>NW_007481522.1:0-298 GCF_000475195.1 Diaphorina citri
CAAAGTCCCTTGTTCGGACACTTTTCTTAATTGGACAACATTGAGCAGAAAAGAACCATCCATAAGTGGAATTGCCTTGTGGATGATTCTTTTCTGCTTAATGATGTCCAATTTTTCTCGCGAATATGAGATATGAGTCACATTTATTTCCCTTCACAGACTCCACACATGTTCAGGGGGAACTATGGAATATATTCTCTGGTCCGTATGGAACACTGTCGAACATAACGTTGATAAAATTTTAACCATTTGCAATTAGTTCGTCCTTGGCCGGGGTGGTTCACATTATGCTCGGCTT
>NW_007481523.1:0-298 GCF_000475195.1 Diaphorina citri
TAAAAATCCTTGTGTAACTGCTGAGGTGTTTACTTGTTTAGTGACAGGGGTTTCACCCCCAATTCGGCAACAAGCTACTCGCCTCCTCACCCAGGCTGAGAGGGGCCGAGAAAGGCCAGCAGTGTGCGATTGCCCAGATGAACACCCATCCGTATATAGTCCACACGCAACGTTGCCTGAATTCAGTGATCCATGGATAAAGTATAAATGATGACTTTCCTATGGATCATCTTACCAACTTGGTTCAGCAATAGTCACACAAGGGATAATAGGACCGCCTTATTTCAGCAACCTAAAA
>NW_007481524.1:0-298 GCF_000475195.1 Diaphorina citri
TGGAGATCAATGGACAACTGGAAAGAACTCCACAACTTTTTTACTCTTCATGTTCACTACATACTTCAAGCAACAATAGTAGTTATACGTACAGGGATTTTAAGTTTTCCATCAGTAATATTACATTAAAACTTTATCAAAATGGTTGATGCATTCTTTAAGCTATGGCCACTAGTTCTTCCATCTGGTACCGTAGGACTAGTGTTCTCTCTTCTCCGAATGTAAAAGTTGACATCTCCAATCTTACTTACCACATCTTGCCAATAGGAAGCTCATCCTTTGCACTTGTTTTGTGTAG
>NW_007481525.1:0-298 GCF_000475195.1 Diaphorina citri
ATCTCAATTTATGGACGTACTTAACGTAATTAATAATCATTATTTAAATGAAAGATTTTCATCCTTCAACGAATGTCCTTATATCAAAGATGAAGGTATCGGTATTATTCATATGAATATTAGATCATTGAACACAAACTTCAAACAATTCTTATTAACATTTGATAACATAAAAAACGATGTTGATATTATCATATTGACGGAATGTTGGTTCGATCCTGGTAAAAAAGATTTTCTGTACAATATAGATAACTTTTCGGCTTACTTTACTGAAAATACCAAAAATAAAAATGGTGGT
>NW_007481526.1:0-298 GCF_000475195.1 Diaphorina citri
AGCTCAGCTGGTGTTTCATTCTCTCTCCATGATAACGCAGCATAGTAGTGATAAGAAACTGTTGGACAAATGTGAGTAAAATGGAATATACCTTGTTTAATCCCAAAGAATAGTACCTACTGGTTAAAATAATAATAATAATAAAAACCGCACGAGAAAAGTAAACGGCGATAGCACTTTAGATACTCCCTCCATGGATCACTGAAAATAAGCAACGTTGTCCAAAGTTAGAATTCGGATGGCTAACCATCTGGACAAGCGCTTGCTGCTGGTTTTTCCCAGCTTCCAGACTGTGAGG
>NW_007481527.1:0-298 GCF_000475195.1 Diaphorina citri
TTTTACTCTCAATAAAATTTGCAAGGTTGAAATTTTCCCGGTTTCCCACTAGTTTTCATGGAACTTTTCATGGGAATGTGAAAATTTGCTGATTTCCCCGGGTTGAAAATTGATGAACTTTCGTTTCGTAATACCTACACGTTCTATTTTAGTACTTTTTGCTCCAGATATTATAGTTTTCGAAGTATTTTGTTCTATTTTCGTATTTGATAACTTTTCATAGCTGAGCTGCTTTGGGCAGGTCACGTGCTGCTGTCAGGTGTCTGTGTGAACTAGCTACCCAGCTTGAGACCAATTT
>NW_007481528.1:0-298 GCF_000475195.1 Diaphorina citri
TCATATGTCCGTCCTCTCTAGTCCAGTAGTTGGGCGACTGAACTGACTCACTGACTAAATCACTCATTGACTCACTCAATCTTACCTTATAGCTAGGTGTCCCGACAGAAGAATCTGTCGAGTATTTTCGACTCTCATGAATCATATGTCCGTCCTCTCTGGTCCAGTAGTTGGGCGACTGAACTGACTCACTGACTAAATCACTCATTGACTCACTCATTCTTACCTTATAGCTAGGTGTCCCGACAGAAGAATCTGTCGAGTATTTTCGACTCTCATGAATCATATGTCCGTCCTC
>NW_007481529.1:0-298 GCF_000475195.1 Diaphorina citri
ATTGTGTTCAAACGTTGGTTATCCTTCCCGGATTTAGTCAGGGTGCCAAAGCAGAATATTTTAAAAGAAGCAGAAGAAAAAAAAATGTACCTCGGCATCGCTATCATATTACTTCAAATAGCATAGGAATATCCTGTCTGAGATAAAATGATTCTACTACTCGTAATAAATTAGAAATCCTTTTACTATTCGTATTCCACTGGCATCAAAATGTTTAGTTCTATAGGTATTCTTTCTGGGAAAACTGCTGGTGTGGTGTGGTTTTTTTTTTTTCTTTCTTTATTCAATTTTCGTTTTC
>NW_007481530.1:0-298 GCF_000475195.1 Diaphorina citri
ATGGATGGTGTATTTCACTAATGAGAGATTTCACCAATGGATAACGTACGTCACATGTCATATTGTAAGGCCAACAACCATCGATGTTGGTAGGGTAGCCTTTTTTCGGCACTTGAGAAGCTCATCAATCACAAAGAGGACACGAAAAGTTATATCCAATCATTACAAAGGTGCCGTTTTTTTTTTTTTTTTTTCATTTCCTTTGAACTTAAAATCGTTCTTTTTTCCTTATCAATTAGGTACCCAGTTGTAAGATCTGGGTCCCTATTACCTCCTCGAGCTGTAGCTTTACATTAAA
>NW_007481531.1:0-298 GCF_000475195.1 Diaphorina citri
GCTGAAAACCGCCAAAAAACGGTCGAAAACCGCCAAAAAGCGGTCAAAATACCGCCAACCGCAGCACCTATCTTAACCGAAAGTTTCGTGTCGCATCCTTGTCACATTTGACAGCTGCATGCCAAATTTCAAGTCTCTAGCTCTTACCATTCTCGAGATATTTTGTTTACAGACAGAAGGACAGACAGACAGACACACGGACCAATGGCTGAAAGATTGTATTTCGGCTCTAGGGACCTCAAAACGTGTTTTGGCACTAAAAACTGACCATCGAAATTTTGACCCGATTACATTACTT
>NW_007481532.1:0-298 GCF_000475195.1 Diaphorina citri
TATGTCCAACAGACAGTAGCTTGTTAGCTTCCTTTTCCTGGGTTTTTACTTCGATTTTAGTTTCTAACCGGGAACGGAAACGTTTGGTCAAAATTTCCGCCAAAGCCAGGATTCGAACACAGCACCTCCGGATTAAGAGTCGATGCTCTTAACCACTCGGCCACAATGATACAGACCCTAGTGTTTCCTTCAAATACGCTAAATCAGGGGTTCCCAAACTTTTTTTCCAACGCGGCCTCTTTCTTTCAATTGTAAAGACGGCGCGCGGCCCTTTTACTATATTTTAAGTGATTCAACC
>NW_007481533.1:0-298 GCF_000475195.1 Diaphorina citri
AATTCAGATTGTACAAGTTGCGGAAAAAAAATCAAAAATTCGAATTTCCCGCCAACTTTACACGCAAAAAGTCCGATGTTGTCCTACGATGGCCCTGTTCATAACCACGGCCTCAGGCTAGTAGGTACCTACCTTTAGCAGACAATTTTGTCAAAGTTCATTTCCCAGATTTCTATCAGTTTTTCAAATAATAAACTCAATAAATTTTGAGAGAAGGAACCTTGCATTTAAATTAGTTGTTATGAATTTCTTGTGCACTTGACCCAGGTACCTATTCTGGTAGTTATCTTTTGTAAGT
>NW_007481534.1:0-298 GCF_000475195.1 Diaphorina citri
CATGTTCTGGTATCCACACGTCACTACTCATCTGTGATCGACATCAGAAGTTGCAGAAAACCAAATTGTGACTCAGACCATTTCTTAGTTAGAACTAAGATAAGAGAAAAATTATCAGTTGTGCAGCAGAAGAACAAGATGAAAGCAACAAAATGGAACACTGATTTACTGAAGAAGGACCCCAACAGTGTTGTTAAATACCAAGAAGCACTAAGAAACAAGTATATTGAAGCAACTCAAAACAGGTCCAATCAAAGTATTGATGACATTGACGTGAAATGGGATAACACAAAGAAGT
>NW_007481535.1:0-298 GCF_000475195.1 Diaphorina citri
TTTGGGCTTGTTGTCAAAACTAAACAAATTGAGGACGAAATTTTGAAGAGAAAAGTGTATGTCAAACAAGATTTTTTTTTTGCCTACCACTTATCTTTAGGCTAAAAGAAATTGAGAAATCACATTGATTTTACGTTCCATAAGCTTTAAAAGCATAGGCATCAAAATGAACTATTAACACACCAATGAGACATCACATGCTGCTGATTACTTCCTGGTGCATTCAACCCTGTGAGGTCTGTTTTAAGCTGTGTCTGTTCCCACTATCAAACATATTAAAAAAAAAAAAAAAAATAAT
>NW_007481536.1:0-298 GCF_000475195.1 Diaphorina citri
TAAGTCTTGTACGTTGGAGAATAGCACATCGGATTCTCCTATTAGCACTACAAATACGCACGCTTCCTTAGGATTTGATGTGAAGTGAGGATTAAATCTGGAAAGAAAATAGAGGGAACCGAGCTATTAGTGGTATTTGTTGTTGTTTGCAAATGTCGGGTTATTTGACTACTAGGTCATTTTACCTCATAGTGAGGTAAAATTAGTATTATTTAAAATGATTCATTTAACAGAAGTATGACAACAGACATTAAAAAGCACAAGCTCCGGTTTTTACGGATGGGTATACCATTTGATG
>NW_007481537.1:0-298 GCF_000475195.1 Diaphorina citri
TCCCAATATAAGGTTTAAGTCACCCATCCATTTATTGGCCTTGCTCGGCGTAGCTTAACATAGGTGACGCTAAAACCTTAAAATAACGACTGAAGTGTTATCTAAAAACTTTCTCGCTTTGAGTTTATAGGTCGTCGCGACAAATTTCGTGATCAGAGCTCATTTGTGTGAGGAAATGTGAAAAAAATCCCCCAAAAACCGGTTTTTTTTGGCTTTATGCTTCTCTGGACAAAATTTGCACCACCATTTTCGTGATCCTGGTAAAAAGACCTTTAATTTGATATATAGGTCGACTAGG
>NW_007481538.1:0-298 GCF_000475195.1 Diaphorina citri
TTTATTTTATTTATTATTTATTTTATTTTATTTTTTTAAGCAAATACTTTCATAATATTTATTTATTCGCTTAGTTGTACATGATACCTACTTTGCTGACTTACTGGGGTATAATACTGTCATGCCAGCAAAGTTATGCAGAGGAGTGCCCTGTCGAGCACTCGAGCACATAAAAAAGGCTTAGGTAATATGTTGTAAATTCTTGGTAAAATAACCAATTTGTTGGTTTGACTGCGCAAAGCGAGACAGGATTTCATAAATTTTCCAAGGTCCTTACACGGTTTAATCTTGAATACTT
>NW_007481539.1:0-298 GCF_000475195.1 Diaphorina citri
TTTCATAGAGAGAACAAGGGTGGTCCTAATATCCCATGGTTAAAGACAGAAGGAATACAGGATAAGAGAAAACCAGTTATTCCAAGACCAAACCTTCTCTGTTTATTTAGGATGAAGTTTGCCCCTGGTGGGAATCACGCTTCCAAGAGAGATTGTGCTAGCTTCCAACCTAATTGTAAACGAAATGAAACCAATAAACAGGTACTCTATTGAACTGTTCGCATAATGGGGCATCTTGTTCTTAGCTGACAGTCTAAATCCTCTAAATAAAAAACTACTTTTACTAGTGCAACTCATA
>NW_007481540.1:0-298 GCF_000475195.1 Diaphorina citri
ATAAATCAGAATTTGTTCTTAACTTGTTTAAATTTGTCATGCTTTCATCAGTTTGCTCTTCCACTTTGCTAAACCTTAGCTGGTCCCTTGGATTCTCGTTTATCCAGGTTCGACTGTATTTTGTTTATCTGTTTCTAATAATAGGAATGTTACCTATGTACATATCGTACCTATGTGATTTCGCGATTATGTTCGCGGATTTGGCGATTATGTTCGCGGCTTTGCCGATTATGTTCGCGGATTTCGCGATTATGTTCGCGGATTTCGCGATTATGTTCGCGGATTTCGCGATTATGTT
>NW_007481541.1:0-298 GCF_000475195.1 Diaphorina citri
ATTTCTGTACCTTTCTTTCCCTTCCTCCCTCCCTCAGGAGGAAAGATACCTCCAATGTGAGATACACAAGACTCAAGTACCTACCTACAGCATATAGCTAGATGCCATACTAATGTCAGGGCCTATACCATGGGAATTGGGAAGTATACCAAGTTTGCATAGCCTGACTACCTGGAGGATGCATAATGAGAGTATTAGGACGGTATTGTTGTGAAATTCCAAAATGTCTACCTAATATTACAGGACAAATTTCTGGAATTGGAAGGGTTCGAACTCGGAAACCGGTGAACTTTGAGAG
>NW_007481542.1:0-298 GCF_000475195.1 Diaphorina citri
CTCCCATGTCATATGCATGCGTGCATGTCGGTGTGTTGATTTGACCTAAATTCTACTCTAGGCGTGCTTGCCTACCTGAAGTGTGTATACGCATCATATTTGTATCTGATGAAATTTCGTGACGAAAATAGCATACGAGTATATTAGCATTACTAGTAGATAGCTATTAATGTTTGTTACTTCTAGCCTCCAGCTTTGCTGGCGGTCATAACCAATGTCAGTTATTGGTCCATTTTTTATGGTCGAGGTGTAGACTGTAGGGGTACCCATATTTTTTCTTCTTCATTATTTTGCGTGG
>NW_007481543.1:0-298 GCF_000475195.1 Diaphorina citri
CATTTTGATGCACTCATCTTCGTAAGTTTGTTCTAAGCTGACAATTTAAATATTAAAGCACTCTTTTCCAGCTAGAATTACGCGGTGTTGGAAATCTATAATTATATGTATTGTTATCTACGTCGTTTTGTCTTCTTCTTCTTCTTTTTCGGACTTAAAAAAAAAAAAAAAATCAAAGAAAATTCAATGTAAATAAACAGTACCTATAGTCATTATTAGTAATAATTTAGGTAGCTACCTACCTCTCTGATGACATCATCTAGTCCCTCCTTGATATGTGACTCCAGCTTCTTCCTGG
>NW_007481544.1:0-298 GCF_000475195.1 Diaphorina citri
AAAATGTAACTTTGTACGAAGAAAAATGAGCCGGTGTGTGTGCTCATAAGATCTACCTGACAGTGAGTGGCTCGCCTTACAGGGCAGACACGCTACCCTCCAAGCTATTATTATGTTAAGGCGGTCTCTTCCTGATCCCTGATGTGCCGCGTCCATTTTAGTTTAGGACTATTGCACTGCACCCTCCAAGCTAACTCGGGTGGCACAATTTCATTTATTTGTATAGATTTATCAATTTTCTGTCCATCCATTATTCCAGGTGCTGGACCATCAAATCCTTCAAAGCCATCTTCCCCTA
>NW_007481545.1:0-298 GCF_000475195.1 Diaphorina citri
GATAAAATTCCATACCTCGGCTGGGATTGAACCCACGCCCTCCTGCTTACCAGGCGAGCGCCTTGACCACTACACCACAGTACCTATAGTAGAAGTACCTACATGATTTCGGTTCCATGAAATTTTATCCCCATTCATTGGAGAATTTAGGTCTTATCGCTCCGAAATCGAAGAGATAAAGAAGATAGGATAGGAGAAAGCCAGCAGTTCCGGGAACGAACATTATCCCTTCAGGATAAAATCCGCCCCGGGAGGGAATCGAACCCGCGACCTAGGGCTTACAAGGCAGACGCGCTGC
>NW_007481546.1:0-298 GCF_000475195.1 Diaphorina citri
CCAAGTGAGTGAATCTTCATCATGTGAATCTGAGTATCAATCGATTAAAAATATTGTTGTACCTACATTAGTTCAATATAACCTAATTATTATTATCTATTAAGATTGTGTGTGATTTTGCCTGCAAAAGAGATAAGGGCGGTCTTTGAGTATCAATCGATTAAAAATATTGTTGTTCCTACATTAATTCAATGATAAATTACTTAGTTAATCTGAGTGAGTATCGATCGATTAAAAATTAAAAATACTGTTAGTAGGTATCAATCTATTAAAAATATTTTTGTACCTACATCAATTC
>NW_007481547.1:0-298 GCF_000475195.1 Diaphorina citri
CGTCTAGTAAGTTTGTATGGCTGCGTCTAGCGTCTGTTGTATATCCGTATTCATGTAATACCCACCTATTTACACAATGCTTGAGGTAGGTACCTAACTAGAATCCTGTTATGCTATTGTGGTCTAGGGAGTAAGGTTAAGAGTTGAAGGTGTTTGAATATTTGGATCTTCAAATTTCTGACACCCTTCATCTCCGACGAAAAAGGTAGGTATTCTAATATGTTTTCCAGATGTCCTCCCTATCCTAACCCCAGGACTACCTTCTCAAAGTAATGTATGCCAGATAAACCTTCAATTC
>NW_007481548.1:0-298 GCF_000475195.1 Diaphorina citri
AATGAATTGAGTAAACAAAAGTAGGCAGACTGTAGACGACGTAGTTGAAGAACTCGTTGGGGATCGATCAGCACAATTATTCTTCTAAATAGTTTTGAACGAAAATCGGAGAGGAAGTAAATGAAGAGAGCAGAGGAAAAGTTTTTGGCCGAAAATGAGAGGAAAAGGAAGTAGAGAGAAAAGAGAAGTTCAGATTACTTCAGGACACTTCAGATGTTCACGAGTAAGGTACAGCCACCTGGCTTTTATTTCCACCCTAACCAGCCTAACTACGAGTAGCTGCCAGTTCTTAAAGAGT
>NW_007481549.1:0-298 GCF_000475195.1 Diaphorina citri
CTCGGGTACGAAAACGTAGTCAGCTTCACAACACAAGGCTGCAACCACGGACAAATACCTGGGATACGTCACAGAAGCATGTCCGGTTTAATAGATTGAAAGAAGATTGATTGTGTTTTGAAATATGATTTATTCAATTAAGTACCAATAAATTGTTGAAAAAAGAAGAAGCAAAATGAGAATTTTGTTAAAGAGGTTTGATAGAGGGAACTGTAACTACTAGGGTCTTATCGTCCCGAAATTGAAGAGAGAAGGAAGACAGAATAGGAGAAAGTCAGCCGTTCCGAGAACGAACCTC
>NW_007481550.1:0-298 GCF_000475195.1 Diaphorina citri
TATACTTACACGTAGATGCATTTCGGTTACTTCAATGCTTTCCATCGAAAGTCTCACAGATTTCACCTCAACTCTCATTCGACATGATTGCATGCATAATTTGCAACAAGAATAATCTGGGGAAAAAAGGAAACCACTCTTTGATTATTTATTCGAGTAACGCTTAATGCCTCTGCCATTATCGTGTAATATGTAGTGTATATTTGCTCAGCGCTGAGCTATAAACTCGGTAACGTGTAACAATTTCCTGATTCATTTTATATCCACACAGTTACACGAATTTCATTAAGGTGGAAAA
>NW_007481551.1:0-298 GCF_000475195.1 Diaphorina citri
ATTCTGCGAACGCCAAAAAAGACCTTGCAGGAATTTTGGACTGTGTTTTTGTGGTAAGATGGTATCTATATCTAAGGATAAAATAATAAGATCTATTAATGTACAAACGGGAAATCATGGTGAAGTAATGGCACCTATTAATTTTACGTAACTACTAACTTTTTTCATGAAATATATGAACAAAATTCTTTTATTTTGTAACTGAAACTATTCATATCGTACACCTAGATCAAAAGGTGAGTATGTCAAAAAATTGAATTTTTCAGAAATCGAAAAAAACCTTTTATTTTCCACATTT
>NW_007481552.1:0-298 GCF_000475195.1 Diaphorina citri
TACAACCAAGATCTGTCGGTGAGGTCGAAAAACAAGATGGAAATGCTGGAGGTAAGGAGATTCTCAAATTATATTAATTTGTCACCACATCCACCATCACAAAGGAAGAAGGAGAAAGAAAAACTTTCTCTTCTTATGTTCTCACTAGTGGTTCTCATATACTTATTCCTATGTTCACTCACAAAACTTGCTCTCTCTCACTCATAAAATAGTCTGGCTGGACTATAAACAGAGAGTAGATCAGCGTCTAGCTAGGGGACTATAAACAGGGAGAAGACTAGCCCAAATTTCCTCACGC
>NW_007481553.1:0-298 GCF_000475195.1 Diaphorina citri
AATGGTGGAGATGTCTGAATCACCGAATATTGATATTGACAGGGTGCCTATGCGATAGTTTCAAAGTTATTCGTAGACACATTTTAGGGAACTTACTAAGACATGAAAAATGTGGAAAAATCTGTACCTAACATTTAGAAAAGGGAACTGCCCTTAACAAATAATGTAGTCGTTAGTAGCTAAGGCACATATAATTAGTTACCTAGGACGTGCATTTGATACACCCTAAACACGAACGCAACATAAAAATGTGTTTTATGTGCACAGTAAATTTCTTTACGTAGAATGTGCATAGGGA
>NW_007481554.1:0-298 GCF_000475195.1 Diaphorina citri
ATAGAGGCAATCAAATTTAAAACCTTGTACCAATTCAAAGACATCAGCATAAAGACAAGTGAGCTTATTCCAACACAGAGAAATAGGTAATTAGGTTCCAACAAGATAAACAAGATAGATTCTATTCTATCATGGGTTTTCCTGGAAAATTCGTGGTAAATCAATATACAATTTTATCTCGAAAGTTCCGTTTTCATCATTTATATTTAATCGGTGACCGATTAATTATTACGAGTATAATTCAACAGTCCAGTATGTTTATTGATTTAGATTTCGGCTAAGTGTTACTGCATGGAGT
>NW_007481555.1:0-298 GCF_000475195.1 Diaphorina citri
TACACTGTAGACTTTTTCGCTAGACTTGGTTCCGCGAGATCACTATTCAAACTAAATTGATCCTAAGGACATCGTAAACCTAGACCTTTTTTTGAGGTCTAGGTGTTCCATCGCAGTTTTGATTTTGTAGCAATGAAACGATTGCTACATTAGACGCATGTGGTCTGTGTCGTAGCATGCCCATCCCGTAGTATGCCTCACACCAGATGGGTGAGAAGAGACACAATACTTCCCATGCCTGAAGTGCATTTGGAGTGTGCCTGAAGGCATGTGATGTGTTCCAATCGACTCGACTCTC
>NW_007481556.1:0-298 GCF_000475195.1 Diaphorina citri
CTTTCCTTATCTCCTGTAAACTAACATTTATGTGGTGAATCATGTTTAGGTGACATGTGAAACCCTTTTGTGAGTTTTATACTCTTTTATTCAGCAGTATTAGATGCTTATTAATACTGCTCGAAAAGGACTAAAGTATCCCTTCACCTCAGTGTACACTACTTTCGAACATTATTCTGGTCAAATTTTCAAATAATGTTTATGATGAAATTCCATACCTTAGATGGGATTGAACCCATGTCCTCCTGTTTACTAGTTTAACCCCCCATTACCCCTGTGATGAGCACAGTGGAAGTCT
>NW_007481557.1:0-298 GCF_000475195.1 Diaphorina citri
GTTTTGGCCGGTAAAAATTTCTTCACCGTAAGCCCAGGAGGAGTGATTTCCTCAGGTCGGTAAATTAGACAGTCCCCAAAACAAGTTTTTGAGAACCCAGCAGCAAGATCGATCCGAGATTTGAACTAGGAACGGTGTAGGGAGGGGGGGAGAACTCACATGCAGGTTGTGAAAGTGGGGGGGGAGAAGGGAACAAAAGATAAATTTAATAAAATTGTTTTTTTAATAATCTTGAAAATAGGTATGATTTTTTTTTTTTTATTTTTTTTTTAAGAGGTAGGTAGTGTGATAGAGGGAA
>NW_007481558.1:0-298 GCF_000475195.1 Diaphorina citri
TTTATTTTTATGTGTATTTTATTTTTATTTTTTGTGATAGTAAGTTAAGTGAGTGATTTTGTTTTATTTTTGTTTTTTGTAAATATAAAAATTCCTATTTTACCTGCCTAAATAATTTGTTTATTTCAAGCAACTCTAGGGTCTAAAAGTAGCCTTATTATCGTAAAACGCAGTGTAAATATCTTGTAACCCCCAAAACAAGAAAAAATGTTAAATAGGTATATATCGATATATCGGCGATATATCGATATATTTCCCCCGATATATCGATATCGATATATTTGAGGGGCCGATATAT
>NW_007481559.1:0-298 GCF_000475195.1 Diaphorina citri
AAAAAAAATGCGTTGCGAAATCTGTCTATTTTCAAAAAAATGTTACATCTTTTTCTACGTTTCTATTGAAAATCAGATAGGTTCTCTTGATTGACGTCATCACCTACGGGAGTGTATGCCGTGACGTCAAAGTTCACAATTTACCAGTCTTTTTTAATCGTAGAAGAAAAAGAAAAATTCCGTTGGTCCTCATTTTTCGTGCTCTATAACTTTGAAACATCACCTAAGAAAGCCCAACTGATCTATTGATACGGTTTGTTTATATTTATTTATTATTATTTATTTATTTATTTTTTTT
>NW_007481560.1:0-298 GCF_000475195.1 Diaphorina citri
AGAGTAGACGGAGAGGAAAAACTAAACGTAAATCGTAGCCATTTTTAGATCTCCCTAAAACTACCTAGTCAACAATAGGGAAACTCAGTAAAACATACAATGGCACTACACTGTAGTTTGTTGTTAGGAAGGCATACATATACAATGAGCACAAGCTCGAGTTTTCTACATGGAGTACAATAGACACAACATACGTATTCGTTATGTAAACAGCAAAATATATCGTTGTTCCTCCATAAAACACATCACCACTCATTAGACAGCATAGATAAGCCAAGTATAGGAACAATAGAAATGT
>NW_007481561.1:0-298 GCF_000475195.1 Diaphorina citri
TTCGCGGTATCCGCGGTTTGTTCGCGGTATCCGCGGTTTGTTCGTGGTATCCGCGGTTTGTTCGCGGTATCCGCGGTTGTTCGCGGTATCCGCGGTTCGTTCGCGATATTCGCAGTTATGGGATCGATCTCAGGCAAGCGCAGATTTTTTTCAGCTCTTTTTTTTTACCGCAAATAATTGATGAAACCAAAATTTTCGCCTGCGGCCGGTCCTAAAAATTTTAGTTTCTATGAGCTATACAATCACAATTTTTGCCTGCGGCGCTGTTCCTCATTCTTTTCGTGTTAACCTTCATCCC
>NW_007481562.1:0-298 GCF_000475195.1 Diaphorina citri
CTTAATTTCTTGACAACAGATCACCCCAACTGTTGATTCAGTCACCCCAGTGTTTCATAACATTATTAGAACCTTACTTGATAAACCTCACTTCATATTAGAACCACTCTTCATAAGATTATTAGAACCTCACTTCATATTAAAACCACTCTTCATAACATTTTGATAACCTTGGACGGGGAGTAAATAAAACATTTAAGCTTCAGATCGAGTCAATATGGGGATATGGGATTAAATAAACCTTTTTTTTCTGACTCTTTGTGAAAAAAGACTTCTGTATGTGTATAGTACTTTCATG
>NW_007481563.1:0-298 GCF_000475195.1 Diaphorina citri
AGCAATCTGGAGTTTTATAGGGTCTTGCCTTATCGAACGAGTCCTTATGTGGATTCCTTATTCCTTCATCCTACATCCGGAACAGGTTGAATGGCAGAGAGCTGAACAGTGGCGTATCCTTTGAGCTTTGTGTAAGCTGGAAAATCACAGCTTCCTTTTATCTCCACAGGTTTTTTCCCTCACTTCTCCTCTAATAAACTTGCAAATATTGTGTACCTTTATACCTAAAGTGATTATTCAGCCTGGATTAGGCCCGTCCCACATTGGTAGCGTGGTCGAGTTTAGTAGCACGTCGCGT
>NW_007481564.1:0-298 GCF_000475195.1 Diaphorina citri
AAGTGAGATCAGGCTTCCAAAGAGTCTTCAAACTCAGACTAGACTAGAGACTGAATTAATACATAATTAATACCTACTTACTATCCACCCAGCTCGTTCCAGGAAAGAACGAAATTCCTAAAATGGTTAGACCAAAATACGTTGTTTTTCGTCAAAGTCAAAAGGAAAATAACTCTCCTGAGGAACGAAATTGATCGAAATTCCGAGAAAACCGACCACACTCAGACCAAGATACGTCCTCGTGTCAAAAAGAAATTACTTCTCATGAATTTCAAGTCTTCAAGCTTCATTCAGAATT
>NW_007481565.1:0-298 GCF_000475195.1 Diaphorina citri
AATTGTGAAACTACGATATAAAGTTCGGTGTAAAAACTTTTGCTTCATCACTGGAGTATTCGAATTAAATGCACGTCACGCATACCAACATACCATCATGCAGGAAACTTTTCAGATATATCGTGAAAAGAATGTTCAAAATGAAAAGTAGGAAGAATGAAAATTGAGAAGGGAAGGAAAGAATGATGGACTTGGAAAATTAGAATGTGTTATACAGAGTGTGTTCAACTTACAAGGTAGAGGTAAATCTCTTTTGTAAGTCCTGCAAAAGCAATAAATGTTTCCCTCTTACAATATC
>NW_007481566.1:0-298 GCF_000475195.1 Diaphorina citri
CACCTCTAAATAAGTTTATAATAAGACCGAAATACGCGTATCGATAAAATATATTAAATTTGTAAAACTTAAAGTCAACTTAAAGTATTTATGGGAGAAAAGTTGGGGTGAAAATACTGAAAAACGATGAAACTCTGTTTCGTGTTAATGTAGGCCGGGCGGCGCTTCGAACTCTTGACGTTCGCGCGCCTCCCGGCACGCTTGATTTTTTGATTTTTTAATTTCAATAAAATTAAAAAGAAAAAATCAATTTCTCTTCACCTTTTCCCGTGTTCAGACATTGAAAAAAGGCGAATCA
>NW_007481567.1:0-298 GCF_000475195.1 Diaphorina citri
TCAAGCTTACTCGGCTGACTACCTAAACTGTTAATCAATTCGTACTCTCCTCTGGAACTTTGGAACTTTAGCAAGTTTTTGAAACCAAAATTAACCTCCCGTTAAATAAAATCTTTAACGATAATTGGTCAACTTACGTCTTACATTTCAACTATCGTCACTTAAGTTAGCGGTGCAAAAACTATCTTTTATTCGGAATATTGCAAATGAGAAATTCTTGTGGCTTACCTGATGAGGATCTTCAGTGACGGGAAGTTCGGATACAAAACCTCCCACCTCCTTCCTGTAGAAGTTGATG
>NW_007481568.1:0-298 GCF_000475195.1 Diaphorina citri
TCCTAGGTATAGAATTACTAAGGTTAGGACCTGTGGGTACTACAATAGGTTTAACCTAATCGTGGCCAAACTATGCTCATTAGTCTTTTGTTTGTAATTTATTCTGTTGATGTACATTTTTTTTTTCTTCAAAGGATGTGTGTTTCACCGAATCACCGCCGTTTTTGTTGCAAAGAAATAACTGCTACATTACACTCGTGTAGCTTGTGTCGTAGCATGCCCATCCCGTAAATCTTTCATCAGATGGACGAGAAGAGACACAATACAACTTCCCATTTGGGTGCTCTGTCAACACGAG
>NW_007481569.1:0-298 GCF_000475195.1 Diaphorina citri
ATTATTAAGAAAAGGGAACGGTAACAATGGAGATCTTATAGTCTCCAAATCGAAGAGAGAAAGAGGACATAATGGGATGAAGTCAGCCATTCTGAGTTCCGAGAACGAATCTTATCGCCTCCGGATTGCATTGAATCCGCGACCTAACGCTTCCGAGATTTTTTTTTTTTTAAAGATGAGTGTTCCACCGCCGTTTTTATTTCGTAGCAATAAAACAACAGCTACATTAGACGCATGTGGCCTGTGTCGTAACATGCCCATCCCGTAGTATGCCTCTCATCAGATGGGCGAGAAGAGA
>NW_007481570.1:0-298 GCF_000475195.1 Diaphorina citri
AGTGAAGGAGTTAGAACTGAAATGTACGGAACTACGTACGTATAATTACACCACGTACGAAATTACATTCCTTGAAGCTAAATAATACGAATTAGTGTTTTGCTGAATAAACCCTCTACATGTCTTGAAGCAAGGCCTTAAGCTATTGAACTGGTAATAATAATAGACTCTTGAGTGGGTAACCACTAGGCGAGGTTAACGCCGGACGCGTTCTCTACCACCTAACCCTTAAAGCTCCATTATTATGTGGTCAAAATCTCAAATAAATGAGTATAAAATTCCATGACTCGGCTGGGAT
>NW_007481571.1:0-298 GCF_000475195.1 Diaphorina citri
GAGGATAAAATTCCATACCTCGGCTGGGATTGAACCCACGCCCTCCTGTTTACCAGGCGAGCGCCTAGACCACTACACGTAAGGTAGAAACACTCTGCCCTGACCGCCTCACGTCACGTGAGTTCATGGGGAGTCAGAAAGATCAGTACCTCATATCACCAAAGTATGGAAAAGTATCTTACAAGTGTAATAGCCAATGGAAAAGGAGAATTTTGAATTTGGACGGCCAGCCTAGTTAGCTTAGTTGGTAGTGCGTCTGCCTTGTAAGCGCTAGGCCGCGGGTTCGATTCCCGCCCGG
>NW_007481572.1:0-298 GCF_000475195.1 Diaphorina citri
GTTTCTCCTCCACTGATTGGAAGAGGACGTAGTGGAAAAGACAAGGGGGTGACACTGAGGTCACTGGATTTCCACCCTTCATTGGAGCTATGTTCTGGTCTTGTACGCACATCCTCATTCCTCCACACAATATTTATTATCGTACCACCTTTATTCTCCATTTCTCCCCCAAACGAAGCATTGTATTCTGGTATTCTCCCCCTAGCCTGGCCTTATTTAACCTCTATCCATTTCTGCCCTGTGTCCTTGTATCGAAGAACATTCTGTGTCCAAATCGCCATAATTTCTAAATCCATTT
>NW_007481573.1:0-298 GCF_000475195.1 Diaphorina citri
GTTATGGTGCATAATTCATTCGACTTTATTGATTCTATCATGCTTGTCCGATTAGGAATCTATTGGATGTAGAACACATTCTGATGTGTCCAGCTGGTAGATAACAAAGGATAATTCAAGTTACAAACGAGTGTTACAAACGAGGTACAAAAGACGAAAATAAGAGTTTTTAGTGAAACAGCTAAAGTTTTCGATTTCCATAGAAAAGTGTAAGGAAATCCTCACTGTTGTCTGTTTAAAGATTAGACCTTGTGTATTGATATTGCATAGATATACTGTAATAGTAAATTTCTTCTTC
>NW_007481574.1:0-298 GCF_000475195.1 Diaphorina citri
ATCATAATTATTATTTGTACTGAAATTATTCCACGAGAAGATGGCATAATTATCCCAACAGGAGAAAACCAGGGGCAAGATTGTAGAATAGCGAAGGGGAGAAGAAAAGAAGGAAGGAAATGTTATCGTCGGATAAAAGAACAAGCCAAGTGAAAGGGCTGGAAAAATAAGCGCGAATAAAAGAGGTGAGGGAAAAGGAACAGGAGAGAATAAGGATGCAACCTGAAATTTGCGAAATTGTAGTCTTGTGAACCAGCTAAGCGAGTTTGAAAAAAAAGTAAAAAAAAAAAAAAAAAAA
>NW_007481575.1:0-298 GCF_000475195.1 Diaphorina citri
ATTTTATAGTCGGTGACGGTCTTGGTGACTAAATTATGCAGTTTTTATACTCGCGCGCTGTAATTAGCAATCATTTGTTCCTCATCCCATCCTAATATTGAGACTTGAATTTGTCAGAGCATGATATTTCAGAGCTTGTGAAATAACATCGCCTATCATTCAAATTGTCAACTTTTCAGAAGGGAAAACCTGATTTAGGTAAGTAGTGAATATTACCTGTTTTTCCTTCTTTGATTTTCCTATTAGGGAAATGTAGGGTTTAGAGAAGGAATATTGTAAGAACTGATATCTTATCGTC
>NW_007481576.1:0-298 GCF_000475195.1 Diaphorina citri
ATAGGTGGCGCCAGTTACCAGAAAAGTCCAGGGGACCAAGGTACAACGGGGGCCAAGGTACGACTAGACACCCTACTAGGCAATAAAAAATTAAAAATCTGTCCTTATACTGTACAGTGTTAAACATATATGAAATCATTCCTTGGTTTTTATTTGTCTTTCACATCTTTCCCAAATCACCAATTATTCTTCAAACAATGTGAGATTGGTAGCATGCATACGGATAGAGAAAGAAAAGAGTTGTTGAAAATTACCTACCAACAGTTAGAAATAAAACATTTTTAGGGAACTGTGTCCT
>NW_007481577.1:0-298 GCF_000475195.1 Diaphorina citri
AATTAAGGGGAAATATGCAAAATGAATATTAATGAGGTCCCTTGAAAAGAAAGAGAGCGAGAGAGAGAGAGAGAGAGAAATACCTACAGAGAGAAAGATGACTAGTTTGGTACACTATTAGATATAGCTGTAAAGTGTAAATAAATAAATAATTATGAAAAGATCTAAAGAAAATAATGGAAAAGAAAACACTCAAAATAGAGTAATATAGAAAAAATAAAGGAAAATCCCTCGAAAACGTAATAATTATTAAGTAGAGAATAAAAGAAAAATAATAAATATAATAAAAAAGAAGAGA
>NW_007481578.1:0-298 GCF_000475195.1 Diaphorina citri
ATTAATTGAGTAGCAACCAGTGGCAGCATTACCAGTTTAAAAAGATTATTGAAATATGGAAATTGATTGCAAAGGAGGCACATAGTAATGTTGTGATATCCACTAAGGTTGTGAAAAAGCTATGCTTTACCACAAAGAATTTGAGATTTGATTGTTTTGATTGAGATATTAAAAAAGGAAATAATAACAATATTTAATGTTCAATTTTTTCTCTTTGCCCAGGGCTCACCACAATGGATCAAGCTCGACTTCAAGCAAAAGTTCCGTGTAGTTCAAGTAGAGCTTCAGTTCCAAGGAG
>NW_007481579.1:0-298 GCF_000475195.1 Diaphorina citri
CTGATCCATGTATTCTTTTCTTGGTCTCCCGCGTTGAACATTTCCTTCTACCAATCCTTCAATTATAGTGTGCAGTAGGTTGTGTCCGATCCAAAAAAACCTTAGGCACTAGGTAAACATGAAGAAGCTGACGCAATGCATAGATTGCATAGCTTTACCAGGGTACCCTTTCTCCACAAGAGCTCAGTTACTAGAATTATTTTACAGGAGTTTACGGGCGATCTTTTTTTATGAAGCACGTACTTTAACCGTATCCTTGAACTGTAACGTTTCATGCCACACCAAATGTCTCCGCGGT
>NW_007481580.1:0-298 GCF_000475195.1 Diaphorina citri
ATTAGAGAATTATCAGCGTTAGCAATTCACTTTCAAATCGATGCTTGCAACTTGCAAGTAAAGAAAAAAAATAGTCAATTTTTTTTTTTTAAAGTAAGGTACTATTTTATGGACAATATCGGGACGTGCACAATTTCTCGAAAACTTTCACCCCTTTTCCCAAAACTCTCTAAAGTTTCTCTCCCTCCTCCTCCTCCTCAGATCAAGATGTTTATATTGATGGCAAAGCTCTGGAGATGTTCCACCTCGATGAACTTTGCACTCCGAAATACAATATGCAACGGAAATCTAAACATTA
>NW_007481581.1:0-298 GCF_000475195.1 Diaphorina citri
CAGAATATGTAGATAAGTAAAGGGTAAGGGACAACATATCTATTCTCACAAGGAAATAAGGAAAGTAAAAATACATACGAGTACTATACATACGAGCCCTAATAATATGAAAATGAGTGTGTGTTTACCAATGAGGTAATAGGATTCAGGGCTAATGTACAAAAGATACGAAAATGAAGGAAAGCAAAAAAGGTTCCAAGAGTAGCAAAGAAAGGGGAGAGAAAGGAACCAAAAAACAGCACAAAAGTTATTCAGCTCTGACCAGAATAACTGTAAAGGTGTGTCCACACATAGTCGA
>NW_007481582.1:0-298 GCF_000475195.1 Diaphorina citri
TAGGTGGTGTTGTGTGGATAATAATCAGATTTCTCAATCACCCTATACGTCAACTTTCTTTCTCACGGAACACCCTGTGGCTCATTAATATTCTTCCAGTGCACATCTTATCTTATATTGAACAGATAATTATATGAATCTTATTGAGTTCATATATTAAACAAGGGACATATCTAGATATATGAATCATATTGAGTAGATCGTGCTGTGACAACCACTGGGTTGATGTGCTGTATCGGATATTGACAGAGTGTGTTATATGGTCTTCTTGTATGCACCTCTTTATATCCCCACTCCT
>NW_007481583.1:0-298 GCF_000475195.1 Diaphorina citri
CATAGTTTCTCAATATACTTACTGGAAATCAGTTCGTTCTGTTTGCTGAGCGCTGCTAAGTTCTATAATTGTAAAAAAAAAAATATTATATGAGAGATTACATACGAGTACGTGTGTATTATCATGTCTGATTGTATATATTAACTTACCTAGTAGACAGGAAAATATTATATGAGAGATTACATACGAGTACGTGTGTATTATCATGTCTGATTGTATATATTAACTTACCTAGTAGACAGACCATGGCTTGTTTGTATTGAGTCAACTGCTTGTCACAGTCTTCTATCTTCTCTTG
>NW_007481584.1:0-298 GCF_000475195.1 Diaphorina citri
CCTAGGTATTCTATTGAGTACACTCCTATGACTGTATTTTGTTTATAAAATAAAGATAAGACCAAAGTGGGGCTTTTCACCTGCTTAGATATAAATTTAAAAAAATATGTTTATAAGCTACATGGTTTCTACTTTCTAACTTTTCTAGACAACTTGTCATTTTAAACTGATTTGTGGAGCACACTGTCCCTGTGTTTGCCCTCAGTATGTCAGTAATCTGAGTAATCTCTCAAATATCTAGGTTAGTACTATTTTACCACAGAGCACAAATTGCATACCCACCCCCTCCTCCCCCCCC
>NW_007481585.1:0-298 GCF_000475195.1 Diaphorina citri
ATAAGAGAAGGGGTGTTATTAAGTACTTTTGTTCTCTGCTTATTCTAAATTATTTATTCTATCTTTCAATCCGTATGCGAAGCTGGTGTAGATATGTACCTCTTTCCGAAAACAGTAGAAAGTTTGCAGTTACCTGAGTATTTGTACTTGCATCTATTCAATATTGAATCAAAAGCATGTGTGTTACGTCAGTTTCAATACGATCGAAGTAATGATATATTGATCATAGGATTTTTTTTGGGAAGAGACGTGAGAAATGAAAATGTAGCTACTAAAATCTCTCTCTCTCTCTCTCTCT
>NW_007481586.1:0-298 GCF_000475195.1 Diaphorina citri
AATAGGTACTTATCTGACTGAAGTGAAAACGGGATGGGAAGAGAGAGGATGGAAAAGACTTCAGCACGAATCTAGATGTAGTTCTATGGCGAACTTTTGATTATTTGAAGAGCTTTTTCAATCACGCAAGAAAAATGGTGTGCACTGGACAATGACTTGAACGAGAAGCAGCCAAAAAAAAAATGGGTTTTTTTTGTTTGTTGTTATCAACGAGAAAATATTTTTTTCCTCGTTGCAATAATCAAACAGCTGATTTTAAAATATGTGAGTGGCGCGAATTCAAAAATAAATATTCACC
>NW_007481587.1:0-298 GCF_000475195.1 Diaphorina citri
AAAAAATCCCCCAAAAACCAGTTTTTTTGGTTTTTGACTTTATGATTTTCTGGACAAAATTTGCACCACCACTTTCGTTTCCTGGTAGAAAGACCTTTAATTTGATATATAGGTCGACCAGGTTTGGATAAGTCCTGCTGTGGGGACGGACAGACAGACAGACCGACAGACAGACGACACCGAAGCGAATACAATAGCCCGTCCCTTATACCTTTTTTTCTTACTATCGTAATATTAAAGAAAGGACGGGCTAAAAAAAGAGGAGAAGGAAGATATGGAGGGGACAAGAGGGAGAAAG
>NW_007481588.1:0-298 GCF_000475195.1 Diaphorina citri
AGATAAATCGATTAAAAAAATGCCGGTAAATCGTGAACTTTGACGTCACGGCATATTTTTTTTTTTTTTTTTTTTTTTTATCAAATGTCCCCAGGGTGTCTACCAAAATGGAAAAATAAAATTCCCTGACTTTTCCCGGTTTTCCAGTCCAATTTTTCAAAATTTCCAGTCTACTTTTCCAAGATTTTCCATCCTATTCCTACTGCGCCGCAGCCGATTTTTTTTTTTTTTTTTCCAAGCAATGTTCTCAAGCCTGTTAAATTTTTTCAATCTTTTTTCATCCGACTAGGGTAAGGTC
>NW_007481589.1:0-298 GCF_000475195.1 Diaphorina citri
AAAAAACGTCTAGACCTAAATCAAATGACAGGGCCTCCCCAAGACAATGGTTTTTCTTACCTGCCAAGACATTTTTTTTCCACTACCGAAAAAAAAAACCTTTTTTTAGAAAAGGCTTTCCATAATGTTTGAAAGTAAAACCGTTATTTTCCTATTATAGATGACTCATCCGAGGGCACTAACGTGTTTTTGATTTGGGAAAATGAACTTTTTTCTAAGGAAAAAAAAGTGACAAGATCACTACTCTTTGCGTAAAATTTATTCAAATGAAAAAAGTCCTCCACGAACATACTCCTCT
>NW_007481590.1:0-298 GCF_000475195.1 Diaphorina citri
GTGAAGTGGTAAATTAAGGACTCCTAAGGGGACATTTTAGTGCTATTCGGGCAGAATAAAAGAGGTAAATAAAGAGAAGCATTTAATAGTTATGAAAAAGCCTGAACCAATATCTCTTTCACTAGTTTCACTTAGTAGGTACAACTCGTACATACATCTAGTCTGATAAGAGGCTCTTCTATCCGTTAATAAAATATAATCTCACATGAGCAATACCCAAGGGAAGGAGAGAGAGGGAAGGAGAGAGAGGGAAGGAGAGAGAGGGAAGGAGAGAGAGGGAAGGAGAGAGAGGGAAGGA
>NW_007481591.1:0-298 GCF_000475195.1 Diaphorina citri
AAAAAAAGAGTCTATAATATTTTCTTGTCCTTTAGGATTTCGAGAACAGCTTATTATCTGATTTAGACATAGCTTCTTTCCAAAAGGTTCTTTCGTTCTTTGATACGCTTTGAACAGAAAAGGCTGCCTTGAACTTTGCCAAAGCAAGTGCCTTCTCAGGTATGAATTGGAAAGCTGAAAAAAATAATGAAAAAGATAGACGAATAGGTGTTTGTACTAGATTATGCAGATGGTATCTGTACTAAATTTAAAATCAAATTTTGTTCCCTTATGATTTGCCCAGTTTCTAAAATTGTGA
>NW_007481592.1:0-298 GCF_000475195.1 Diaphorina citri
TTCTTGGAACGGCCGGCTTTGTTCTATCCTATCCTTTTCTCTTCGATTTTGGGACGATATGATCTTAGTTGATACAGATCCCTCTATCAGTCTTGTCTTTTGATGTTCAAAAAATTACCAACATAAAGTAATAAAACCGTGCCTTAGTAAATTGTTCTTCAAATGTTAACCAGTTTCATATCTTCATGTTCATAGGGATACCATGCAGTTGTCTCCGGATCCCATCAGTACACACGCTGTTATCATGAGCCTCTGTGCTGCCCTCTTGTGGCAAACCGAACTACCTAAACCTAACGCG
>NW_007481593.1:0-298 GCF_000475195.1 Diaphorina citri
GATAACTAAGGAACGAAAAAAAGAGGTGAAGATGAAAATGAGAAAATTTCGTGTTTTGTGTAAAGAAGAAAGGAGGTAAAGAGAATAAAGCAGAAGAAGAATACGAAGAAGGAGAAAAAGAAGAAATAAGGAGGCAAAAGGGAATAAAAAGAAGAGGTGGTGGAAGAAGTGAAGAAGAGGAGGAAGAGGCAAGGCAAAAAAAGAGAGCGAAGAAAAAAGAACTGATGGAAGAAATGAAATCTGTTGGAAAAATGCAAAGTAAAAGCAATTAGTTTGAGTGGATGTATGACGGAACGAA
>NW_007481594.1:0-298 GCF_000475195.1 Diaphorina citri
AATTTCGATTCCCATGCAGATGTATTATCAAACATTAAGCTAAAGGTCCACAATATGAAACTAAACGAAATAAGTTTACTTAAACCAATTCTCACCAGACTCGATGGTTGATAATACAGATGATAAAATTGAACATTATTTCTTCTTATCTCTCACTTGTACACTTCCCCTTATATTATTTTTAATTTTTATTGCCTCTGCTATTAATTACTATGTACTCGTATTTCCTGTATTTTGTAAGAAAAATGTGACAAAATTATCCCGATATTCTCATGTCAGTTTAGATAAAATTGAAAAT
>NW_007481595.1:0-298 GCF_000475195.1 Diaphorina citri
CAAAACAAACGAAAAATGTGCAGAAAAAAACTATCGAAAACTATCGATAGTCAAGCCTCAACTATCGATAGCGTTCGACAGTCAAAACTATCGATAGTGCTATCGATAGTTCTCCTCCTCTACAATTCCGGTCCTGATAGCCTCAGGGGAGAGATAAAGGGGTGCCAAAATTGAGGTTTTCTAAAGGAAATTTCATGGTGGATTTCACCAATGACTTGATCAGAGATTTCACCAACGGGAGAATTTTTAATAAACCAAAAAGGAGTTTTTAAAAACACCTCCTTTTTGGATCACTAAA
>NW_007481596.1:0-298 GCF_000475195.1 Diaphorina citri
ATTAAAATCGAGTATTCTTGTATCCAAATGCCAGGACCACAACCTGACTGTGAATTCAGTTTAGTGTAGCTCAAGGAGATTAGGGTTCGTTCTCGGAACGGCTAGCTTTCTCCTATCCTGTCCTCTTTCTCTCTTGGCTTTCGGGACGGTAAGACCTTAGCAGTTACAGTTCCCTCTATCTTCTTCTTCTTCCTAGCCTTTTCCTGATAATGTAGAGTCGGCGTTTCTTGTCAGTTCTTTCCAGACAGTTCCCCCTATCAAACCTCTTGAAAAAAAAAACAAAAAAAAAAAAAAACAA
>NW_007481597.1:0-298 GCF_000475195.1 Diaphorina citri
TCTGTCTCTCTCTATCTTATCCTCTCTCTCTCTCTGTTTACCAAACTCATAAATTATATTCTATTTCAAGTATAGGATCTCTCTCTTCTAATTTTGCTCTGTCTCTCTCTCTCTCTCTTCTAATTTTGCTCTGTCTCTCTCTATCTTATCCTCTCTCTCTCTGTTTACCAAACTCATAAATTATATTCTATTTCAAGTATAGGATTTAAGAATACATCCTTCTCTCTCTCTCTCTTCTAATTTTGCTCTGTCTCTCTCTATCTTATCCTCTCTCTCTCTCTGTTTACCAAACTCATAA
>NW_007481598.1:0-298 GCF_000475195.1 Diaphorina citri
GTTTGCGCTTCATTTTAATAACTTTAACATCCTTGTTGTGATGTCCGTCGTTTTGAATTGTCCTGTAGTGATTATTTTTGTCTTTTAATAACAAAAGTGAATAGCCCAGATCACCTAGAATATTGTTTTGATAACTATTGTCATGACTTTGGTGTGCAGGGAGCCTAGTTGGAGTTTTTGTTGGATTTACATTTTTCATTCCAATCACTTTGTAACTTGGGTCGTTATTATCACTAGTGTAATAGTTTGGAAAATGTATTGAATTGGAGTCCAAATATTTTCCTTGGGCATCATTCAT
>NW_007481599.1:0-298 GCF_000475195.1 Diaphorina citri
TTTGACAGAACATATGAAACTACACCAGGGTATCAGATATAAATGTGATTTGTGTTCAAAGGAATTTTCCTGCAAAAGATATTTGACAGAACATATGAAAGTACACCTGGGCATAAAAAATAAATGTGATTTGTGTTCAAAGGAATTTTACCACAAAAGTCATTTGACACAACATATGAAACTACACCTGGGCATAAAAAATAAATGTGTTTGGTGTTCAAAGGAATTTTCCACCAAATGTTCTTTGACAGAACATATGAAACTACACCAGGGCATTAAAAAAAAATGTGATTTGTGT
>NW_007481600.1:0-298 GCF_000475195.1 Diaphorina citri
GCTATTAGGTAGATAACATTCACACACAGATCTACAGTCTTATGTGTAGGTACTTTATGTTGGTAATCAACCTCAGTAGTTTAGTGCGACCAAAGACTTCAAATTTAGAGTTTGGTGGTGCTTGCGCAAAAGCACGCTATCCATTTCAAGCCTTTCCATATAAATCTGTAGGTTTGTCGGACACTTCACCACAAAGTAACTTCAGGAGAACACATTACACATAGCCAGCCTACTTAGCTTAGTTGGTAGTGCGTCTGCCTTGTAAGCGCTAGGCCGCGGGTTCGATTCCCGCCCGGGG
>NW_007481601.1:0-298 GCF_000475195.1 Diaphorina citri
ACCCAAGCTCCGGGAAGATCCGTAACGAAAAAACATCAAAATAACGGAAACTGCTTTCCCCCACTTATTTTTATCTCTCGACATCACAAAACTTTCTCTTATTTTTACCACTTCTATTCTAATATAGAATTATTTAGAAATATGTAGAACTAATCCTGTCTTTCTGTTCTCTTTGTTTTCGAGACGATAAGACCTCAGCAGTTACAGTTCCGCAGTTCCTCCCTATCAAACCTCTGCTTTCTTAGTGCCCACAGTATCTTACAGATTTTCGCCCAATTTTTGGTGTTTAGATTATTTA
>NW_007481602.1:0-298 GCF_000475195.1 Diaphorina citri
ACACTTTCTGTCTGCCTGAATTAAATTTTCATACATTTTTTCCATTCAAAACATCAAAATTGACGAAAAAACAACAAAATTGCTCCCGTTTGTAAACAAACACTTCAAGGATTTTTTTTTTTTACCAAGACGTGTACCTACGTAGAACACACATCATTATGCAACATGTGAAAGCCACAGGCATACACGTAAATAGGGGAAAAAATAACTCATAGCTACTTATTAGAATTAGGTAGCCTTTCTTATCTTCCGTCCGATTAAATAAATTATTAAAACACACAAAGATAACACTGCTGTC
>NW_007481603.1:0-298 GCF_000475195.1 Diaphorina citri
TATTATAGATATAGGATAGGTATATATATAACTATAGGTACCTCAAAAGGTTCTTCTTCTTCTTCTTCCACTTCTTATCCTTGGTTATTTTGTTTTTCAAGTCCTTATTTTCCTCCTTACAAATTCCGACGAATTTTTTTCATACATATTTCTTTTTGGTACTTTTATCCCTTCTTGTTAGAAAAGTGACTTTTTTGTGGGGAAAGTCGTCGGTATTAGGTATTATTTTTATTTTCCCTTTTTCCCAAAATATCATCACATGACATTGTTTGTTCTAAATCATTCAAGATCAAAGGTC
>NW_007481604.1:0-298 GCF_000475195.1 Diaphorina citri
AGGGGGGCGAAGCCCCCCTCCCGAGCACGAAGTGCGAGTAACCATAATATAGCTGGGTACCCCCCAGTGCGGTCAACTACTGCGTAAGCACACTTGAATACGTTTCATTAATTGACCAGCATACCTATATAACTGCAGGCGAGGACATTTTGAAATTTTCGACCAAAAATTGACCGCCGTAGGTGGCTCAGGCTCGGGACTTGGAAAAATTATCACTTTTTTTCAAATACATATTTCGCAAATGTAATAGAAAGTCGTGTGATGTTCACACCAGATTTTTTTTTTTTTTTTTTTTTTT
>NW_007481605.1:0-298 GCF_000475195.1 Diaphorina citri
TTTTCTTTATAAAAGTTTTGATTTAATTTTCTATTAAAAATTCAATTATTTAATCAATTTCAATTAATACATAATTGAGACCCTTTTATACTCATTTGGTTCTTTTCCTATAATAGTTATCACCAAGGGGTTAAAAAGATTCAACAATGAATTAAAGATTTCGAATTTTGTTTTTACATTCCAAGCTACAGTTTCTACTCTTTTACGAGAGAATTGGTAAATCAAGTTCATCACTTCAAAGGTTTTCGAGGCCCTCCTGAGTCCTGAGGTAAGTTTCTACACTTCTAATTTATACCCT
>NW_007481606.1:0-298 GCF_000475195.1 Diaphorina citri
GTAACTTTAAAGTCGGTTTAAGGAATTGGTTGATTTATTAGAAATTCCAAAAATTTCAGCCTTGCTTAAACCGAGTTTAAACTCACTTTGTGACCCCCGGCCTTAGAGATGTGTAAAGACTCAGTGAGTAATGAAAAAGAACAGATTCTAAAACATGTAACTCACTCTTTGCCTCCCCATGGGTAAGGCTGACTTACTGAGTAGTTCACTGTAAAGAGCCTTTTTTTTATCACTCACTTACTCACTCTGATCAGTTCTTTTTTATCACTCACTGACCCACTCTGTCTCTGTACACATC
>NW_007481607.1:0-298 GCF_000475195.1 Diaphorina citri
ATCGGGAACGAGTCCACGGGAACGGTTGTTGTGGGTTGCTGGAAACAAAGGGGGCAAGTTTTACTATTATATACGTGCGATAAAAGTGGCTACATAAAGCGTCTTTCGGGGGGAAGTGGTACGAACGTATGTTATGGGTATAGGGAGATAAGGACTCTAGGTTGGCCTATACCCTGTACCTTATGGTTCTCCCGTTTTCAAACGTTTCGGGTCAATAGTCCTGTTTTCATTGAAATTTTGTCAGTCTTATCATTGGCGAATTTGTCAATAAAATATGGAATTACCCATTAACAATTAA
>NW_007481608.1:0-298 GCF_000475195.1 Diaphorina citri
AATAATCAAGTATTGTCTGATTTATTATGGTGGCTGAATGGGTTATTAGAGAGTAGCTTTTTACACCCGTATGTTGGCTAAATTTGCTTTTGCAATTGTTCGATTTTCTGTGTCTAACGAGTAAGCTTTCATCATTCGGAGTGTTTTATTGTGCGTGCCTCGGTTACTAATTTTTTCCTCTCTTTTTCTTTTCAAGATATAAAAATGCGCGGGACCGTTCGTTTTTTATAGAGTGTAAATCCTAAAATATTGGAGTTTCAAAGATTTTCTTAGTGTCACTTTGTTCTTCTTCTTTTTT
>NW_007481609.1:0-298 GCF_000475195.1 Diaphorina citri
TAGGGTAAAAGAACACTCAAATAAGCATCATTCAATAGGATAAGGAAAGTCGTGTGATGTTCACACCAGATTTTTAACTTTTTGTATCCAACGTTTTGGACACCCTGTTTATCCCTCTTTCTTCTCTTTTCCTTCCCTAAATCGCTATATATTGAAGCTGATATGCTATTTATGTATTAAAGCTGATATGCTATTTATGTATTATAGCTGATATGCAATTTATGTATTATAGCTGATATGCTATTTATGTATTAAAGCTGGTATGCTATTTTTCTTGATATTATTTTGACCTTTTATA
>NW_007481610.1:0-298 GCF_000475195.1 Diaphorina citri
TTTGAACGATCGTTCGGAGATAGGTCTGTCCGAGGGATCGTAGGCCCGAATAAGGTCGACAGTTGGGAGGCCGAAACGAAGTTTGTTTCTGTCCAGGTTGTCCGAAGAAGGCAGGGTTTCGACGATACGCCAATCCTCCCAGCCTTTGGGAAGACGGGTCCGCATGACATCCTTTACTCTTTCAAGGAACGGGACAGACGTGGGGGTCGCGACAAGGGCGCCCAGAGACGTCATCTGTGGGCACAAGGGAACAGGAGGATAGACTAGTCAAACTGACATTTGGGACGACGTCGGCTGA
>NW_007481611.1:0-298 GCF_000475195.1 Diaphorina citri
CTGTATCGACAACGGAGGAGAAGTTAGCTTTGTCACCGAGGATGGTGAAGTGAGCACTCTAGTTCTGCAAATAAAGACTGATGGGCTATGGAGTAACGTGCTGAACACTATCGATGAAAATGTAACTGTTGAGACCCGAGAGAAGATCATGCAATCTCTACAGAACAAACTGAGTGCACGCAAGAAACCCGAGTATTCCAACAGAGTTGTGTGAGTATACCTTATGTGTCGATTGCAAAGCCATTTTTTTTTTTTTTTTTTTTTTTTTTTTTTTTTTCTTAGAACCACTTTTACATTT
>NW_007481612.1:0-298 GCF_000475195.1 Diaphorina citri
ATGAGAGTCTCAAGCACGCCGATATCATACCTAGCGACAACACTGTACTCCCGTGATGACGTCATCTACCAATATCGTAATCGTACGACGCGCTGTGAGCTTATTACCATAGGGATTTGGGTTAGGGGCTCAAATAGATCGAATAGGTACCTATCTACGCATTTTGTTATCACTATTTTTCAATATCAGCATAGGTACTTATACCTATTTTCAAATTTAAATATTTTCATTCCTTTTTTTTATCATGCACTTATTCAAGTAGTTACTTCTTCGTACATGTACATTTTTTTAAGGGGTT
>NW_007481613.1:0-298 GCF_000475195.1 Diaphorina citri
AAAAAAAAAACATAGACAAAGAGCAACAAAAAGGGAGGAACATTGATCATGTAAATGTAACGGCTGAACGTTAACATAAGAGACAAACATGAGTAGAATAAGAGAAGGTAGAGGACAGTTCACTCGGCCTAGTAGAACGGGTAAGAAGAAGAGTAGAAGACAGAAGGGAAGGAGGAAATAAGGGAACTAAAGGGAGAAGGAAGGAAAAACTAAGGGGAGGGGGTAGATAAGAGAAGAAGGGATAGATGGAGAAAGAGAAGATAAGAGATGCAAGGGGTGAACTAAAGGGATCAAGGGA
>NW_007481614.1:0-298 GCF_000475195.1 Diaphorina citri
AAATACGTGGGTATAGATATATAACTCAAAATGTCAAATTTTGGACTTACTGCCCTCTTTTTTAGCAGGGCAGAATAGCCCCCTCTTAAAGGTTGGAAGGGGGGTGAGAAAAAGTAGGGGAAGGAATAAAATTGGAAGGTAGGGGTTATAAATGTAGATATCATTGTAGGCAATATAATATTGCATTTAGATCAGGCAGAGTGGGGTACTAGTGTTTTGATTATTGCACATTGCATAACCAAGTAAGTTTCTAGGCGTTCATACAAAATTGATCTTATTACAACAACACGAGAAGTTC
>NW_007481615.1:0-298 GCF_000475195.1 Diaphorina citri
TACGTTTTAAACTTGTGATTTCTGCATGGTTAAATAGTGATAGGCACGTAGGTACTGACTAGGAAAGTGATATTTTATTTATACCAACTCGGTGCGGTATTAGGTAGGTATCAAGGTACCAAAGAAAACCAAGTAGTGATCGATTTCCTAAACTAAGAGAAAAAAATGTCCATTTCTTCATTTCAGAAAGCCAATTGTGCCTCCAATGGATAGTTGTAACGCAACCTGTGCTATGACAACCCAGAGAGAAGAACTGTCAGCTTTTTTGCACAGTCATCTACAGCTCATGCATTCCCAA
>NW_007481616.1:0-298 GCF_000475195.1 Diaphorina citri
CTGGCACTGATGCGAAAGTTTCATACCTATGACCCATAATTTCAAATGATACCCCTACTAGGCCACGGAGGCTCCTATTATTATGTGACTACTATTGTGAAGTTAGGGAATACAACTTAGGGAGAAAAATTAAAGTAAAAAAATGGAAAGAGAGAGAGAGTGATGGACGGTGGGAGGAAGGGAGAAAGAGAGAGAGAGGGTAGGTGGGTGGGTGGATGGAAGGGAGGTAGAGAAAGAGAAGGAAGAAGACACCAGGGAGAGAGACAGGGAGGAAGGAAGAGAGAGATAGAACAAGGAA
>NW_007481617.1:0-298 GCF_000475195.1 Diaphorina citri
ATATTGTTGGTATCAATAGATCTTCGGGTTCTACAGAGTTCAATGATCGGTATCATTGACAAGCAGTGCTTGATGTACTAATCCCTGATGAATGGTTTGAATTATTCCTATTAGATAGTCAGGTCAGTCTTATAACTAGACTTTATTGATAGCTACTTAGGTGAATGGTAGATTATGTGTTCCCTACTAATTCAGTACTTGACCTGTGTAGGTAGACGAGATTTGCAATGTGTATGATGCAAATACCGTGGTTTGGTAGTTCGAGTCCAAGTCATGAAATTTAATGTAGGTAGTGGGT
>NW_007481618.1:0-298 GCF_000475195.1 Diaphorina citri
GAGTTAAAATGATGTAAAATAACATTCATGTTACATGAGATTCTTTATTAAACATGACAACCTGTTATTGAATATGACACTGGCCTCAGAACATATTGAAGCTTTGATGTTACTGCACCTGTTTTTTCATTATTACCTAGGTATATATTATTTTGTTTTTATTTTTTGCCAGCCTAGTTAGCTTGGTTGGTAGAGCGTCTGTCTTGTAAGCGCTAAGCCACGGGTTCGATTCCCGTCAGGGGCGGATTTTATCCTGAACGGATAATGTTCGTTCTCGGAAGGGCAGGCTTTCTCCTAT
>NW_007481620.1:0-298 GCF_000475195.1 Diaphorina citri
CTCTACGTCACTACAATATCAAGAGTTTCGAAAAATATGGACGGACCTTTATCAGAAGTTGAAAATTAAAAGTATCAGGTTGACTACCTAAGTACTTGCCTAATGCCCGCTTCTCACGCTCAGACCGCGGTCCCACAGACCCAGGTCTGTCACACCGTCTTAACCGAAGTGGCGGAAAAAGCTTGAGACCTAGGTGCGTGAGTGGCCGTCATATTAGGTAAACACAGGCTTACTTACTTACTGGAGCAAGGAACATGGTCTAGCTCACTCAGGTCGTTGGTAATTTTAACGTCATATA
>NW_007481621.1:0-298 GCF_000475195.1 Diaphorina citri
CATTAGGTTAGGTGGGGGATATTTTTTTATTTGGGTAATTTTTGTTCTTTTTTTTTCTTTTCCTCTTTTTCTTCTTGTTCTTCACAGCTACCTTCTAAGCGCTAGGTCGCGGGTTCGATTCCGGCGCGGGCCGAACTTAATCAGCACATACCCTAAGTCCGCTAAACAGAAAAGGTTCGTTGTCGGAACGGCTGGCTTTCTTCTCCAATCCTGTCCTTCTCTCTTCCATTGTGGCTATTTTCGGGACGATACCTAAGACCTCACCTACGGTCCACTACCAAACCTCTTTTTAAAAAAA
>NW_007481622.1:0-298 GCF_000475195.1 Diaphorina citri
TACATTTACATTCTCAACCTATCGGGGACAGACTCTAGACTCTACCATTGCTCTTATTATTCTCTTCGGTGTATTGTAGATCGTTGGATCAGTCGTGTTTCAAGGTTTATCCGTGTGTGTTAAGCTACGCGGGCGTTAAGACAGGATATCCATGGTATCTTTGGCAACGTGGTAGGGAAACTTACATCACAATGAAACATAAATAAAGGAATATAAATCCAATATGTATATTGTATAATAGACTGCGTATGCCTACCTAATATCTAATATATGTATCTATAGATACACGACATTGAAA
>NW_007481623.1:0-298 GCF_000475195.1 Diaphorina citri
TTCTAGAGATAGAGCGATCAGTGTGTGAACTATGAAATGTGAACTGTGAATGGATCTCGTTCTTATAATATAAGATAGTAAAGGTGCCTTTCCCATTGAATCAACTTTTTTTTAACAATGCCCCACAAATTCGAGTCATCGGAATAGCACCATTACCTACATTTGTAAACGATTTACAAATTATTATTTAATTGATATACGTATTAAAAAGGGAAAACTATATAGGTACCTACTTGGAAGCTTTTTAGAAGGGGGAAACACCAGCTTTGTTGTAATCATTGATTGTAAATTTGACTGG
>NW_007481624.1:0-298 GCF_000475195.1 Diaphorina citri
GATTTTAGGATTATTGAGATATTGGAAAAATCCTATAATGCTGCAGTGAGCACCAAAGTTGTGACATAATAACACAAAGAAACTGCATTTACATTTACTTATAGTCCCATTGTAAAGTTGTAGCTAGGGATAGTGCTTTATTTTAGGCCCGGTTTCCAACATCCTCTGTTGACTAGCGAGTTTATAAACCAATGGTTTATCCAAACTCCGAAGACTAGCAATAAAAGACATGTACTAATAGTCTCATTGTAAAGTTGGGTCCAGACCCTACATGTCTTTGAAAGAACCTGATCTTTTC
>NW_007481625.1:0-298 GCF_000475195.1 Diaphorina citri
CTTAACCTACTAGAGAATTTTTTATTTTCTTCATTGCCCTATTAGATGCTGCATTGTTGCATATTATATGATACATTGATACCTACGAGTATTAGAATTGTATGTAGATAGGTAGGTACATAAAAAAGAAGCTGAATACCTGATCCCACCCTTGAAACCTAAAAGAGTACCTACCTAGGTACTTATGCGTTTCGATAAATATTATGTATAGGTACCTAACAAAAAAAAAACAAAAAAAAAGCACATCGTTCCAAAAATACATTTATTCTAGTCTATTTTTACGCATTTCTTATCATCA
>NW_007481626.1:0-298 GCF_000475195.1 Diaphorina citri
AAACTTGACTAACCTTATCATTGCATTCCTGCTAAATTGAGAGTTGAGATGAGAACAATTTTATTAATATGTGGACTACCTATTTAAATCTTCCTGATGTTCCTGACAATGGAAGACATCCCAAACTTTCGTAAACGAAATTTAATATATTCTTAAAAAAGTCCTCAACGTTTTGAAGAAGGGGGCTTCGCGTGTTCGCTACGCGGAGTTGCGTATACAATCGCGCTGCGCGCTCCCGGGGCTTCGCGGAGTTGTGCATGGGGTCGCGCTTCGCGCTCCCTTGTTTACGGTCGCGCTG
>NW_007481627.1:0-298 GCF_000475195.1 Diaphorina citri
CATTCAATAGCATAAAATGAGTTAGCCACATTAGTCACCACAGGATCAGGTGCTAGTCAGGGCTCCTATCGTCCCTTCCCTCTACCTGCTTTATGCTCTATATTACGCCATGCTCTCCTCTCCACTCTTAAGCTGTGTCCACACACATGGTTGACGCCGTCGATCGACGAGATGAATCTATGTTGTCGGGGCAGTGTACGGTTTCAGTCGACATAAATTGATGGCCTCGACTACGTGTGGACCCAGCTTTAGGTACTGGTCTCACCCAGTGGTTATGTGGTTACCTTCCAGTCTTCCA
>NW_007481628.1:0-298 GCF_000475195.1 Diaphorina citri
GTAGGTATATGAAAATAATGAATATATTCTGTGTATTTGAATTGTAGATCTGTTAATGCCCTATCTTATCACAGAGAGTTTTTTCAGCTAATCCAGAGTTAAGATATATTGGCCTGTATAAATCAAATGGCTTACGTCAAAGAAAATTTTTGACACTTAGTGAACTCTCAGTGATAAGATAGGCCATAAGTGGTCTCATGAGGACTCGTTCCTGTATTTCCCCTTCTATTTTTCAGTGCCAATTCTGGATATCTTCCATGGATCAGCCCAGATTGCTGCTTCAGCCATTATCAGTAAG
>NW_007481629.1:0-298 GCF_000475195.1 Diaphorina citri
AATCCGAGTCGTACAATGTTTCATGCTTTGAACTTGTCCAAGGCGATTGCATTCCATTGTATTCTAATGTCCGCACTTATCTTCATCTCAGAATACAATAAATCGTGTAAATTAGAACAAAGGGGCTCTCGAAGAGCTTTATGAGTTAGCTCAACTTTAGAATTGGGCCTCATATATATCTCATCTTTGACTTACCTATTACCTAATCATTCCATTTGACGAGAGGCATACTACGGTTTGGGCATGCTGCGACACAGACCACACGCGTCTTATGTAGCCTTTGCCGTTGTTGCTGCGA
>NW_007481630.1:0-298 GCF_000475195.1 Diaphorina citri
AGGTGTGGTGCATGGTATCATAGGTGCAAACTTATTTGCTCAGGTTCTCGAGTCAGGCAAAGTGACAGGTTCAGCTCAAGCTCCCATAGCTATCAGGACTAGTCTAGGGTATGTTGTCATGGGTAGTGTCCCTATATTAGCTCACAGCGTACCTGAGCCCTTTTGTGGCTTTCTTGAGCAGCCATTATTGGAGACAACATTAAGTAAGTTCTTTGAATTGGAAGAGGTGCCACAACCTCAATATTTGAATCAGGATGACAAAATCTGTGAGGAGTTCTTCCAATTGACTCACTCACGC
>NW_007481631.1:0-298 GCF_000475195.1 Diaphorina citri
GAAAAAGCTTCCGACTTCAGTCTTCGAACTATCTCCGAGCCCTCAAAGTCGGAAGATTTTTCCACCACACAAATGCTGGAGCTCTGATAGAGCAAGGTCGAAAGAACCTCGATCTATCGAACAGACCTCAAGGTCTGACAGACTGTCGGAGTGTGTGTGGAACATATGTTTGTTCCTATGAACATATGTTTGTTTATTTGTTTGTTTGAACAATATTAGAAACATGAACATTGAACAATATGAGAAGCAGCTCTAATAAACACGTAAGAGTCGTAAGACACCTTCCTCTGTTCGCTGT
>NW_007481632.1:0-298 GCF_000475195.1 Diaphorina citri
GGACTTACTATAAGATAACTTCAAGTCCCTTTTGCGTCCGCTTTCTTCCTTGCTTACGTAAGGGTAAAACTATAGGTACCTACCTAGGTAATAAGATGAATGAAAAAGTTTGAATAGATAGGTACTTAGCTACTTATTCATGGCCCATTTCATGCACATAGAATGACGTTATTTTATAACTCATACCTCTTTAATCATTACTGTCATATTATGAGAAATAATATCATAAGGAATTTTATTGCATATTGGAATCGTATTGGACTTTTATTGTTAGAAAACGTATTGCAGTCAGTTGAAT
>NW_007481633.1:0-298 GCF_000475195.1 Diaphorina citri
GCTGAACTTTGCCAAATTTTCTCGTACTTTGACGTTCAAGTTTCTTTACTTGACCCATGGACTTGTTTTCTCATTCCAAGTACTTTTTTTTTTCTCCAAGTACCTAGATACTTACTTAATTCTATGGTAATGTATACCTAAGTAGTGAACGAAATGAATTTCCAAGTACATATTTCTAAATTTCCAAGTTTTAATTCTGACGATTTGTCCTTTCAATTGGTCACTTGGTCTGTTTGTATGCTTCTTTATTTTTATTTTTATTATTATTATTATTTATTTATTTTTTTTTTTTTGAACG
>NW_007481634.1:0-298 GCF_000475195.1 Diaphorina citri
TGTATCAAAAGCCAGGTAGGTACCCTAGCTACCTAGTTCGGAACAGAGAAAAAAAAATAAATAAAAAAAAGCTGAATATGTATACATGTGGGTACTACAATGGAAAGTGCATGGGTAAGTATTATAGGTAGTTAATTAAATAAAAAACGAACGAAGCAAGCTTCAAAATTGAATTTGACAATTTTGGATTTATATATTTTGTCTATCTGATAATCTGATGCCATCAAACCCGAGCGAGCGGTTTGTTCTATTTTGATGGAACTTTGATAATAATATTATTTTCTACAGAATTATTAAT
>NW_007481635.1:0-298 GCF_000475195.1 Diaphorina citri
CATTGCTGAAAGAACGGAACATCCAATTGAATCACATAACACTTGTTGGAAAAATAGTTCTACATTTGAATTACCTACCACCAATGTAGGATTCAAGACAGCAAGTGGAAAAAAGTTATCGGTCTCGAAAGAAAGCTTAGAGAAAGGTAAGAAACTTATGGATAGTATTGACCCTATTTCCGAATTACCACAAAAGGCTGATTCTGAGAAAAACGATCGCAGTTTCTTAAATGAGAAACTTGATAAATCAGAAGAATTTATTATAAAATCCAGTAATAACACAAAGTTACCTAAAACG
>NW_007481636.1:0-298 GCF_000475195.1 Diaphorina citri
GAGTGAAAATTTTATCCGTGCTTTTCCACCAGTATCTAAAACACCCAAGGATAACAAGCTCAAATTGTTTAAGGGGGAGTATGATTTATGTAGGTATGTCAATATGATTTAATAAATTTAGAGGTTGAGCAGAGGAGGTTTCTCTGGCTAGTTTATCAATAATCTCATTGCCTTTTATCCCCTTGTGACTGGGGATCCAGCAGAAGGAAATCAAGATGTTAAAAGAAGAAGAGAGACTTGCTTGGCCGTGCAACAATGACATTGCTTGACTACAACAGTCCGGCTTTCAGAATCTGAT
>NW_007481637.1:0-298 GCF_000475195.1 Diaphorina citri
AAAGTAACATCCCTGTAATGTAAAGTAACATTGGAAGTAAAGTAACATTGGAAGGTGGAATGCACGCCTTGTAACCTCTAGGTTGTGGGTTCGATTCTCGCTCGAGACGAAATTCCTCCTCCGCAATCTCCGCATAAGCCATAAACATGATGTTTGTTCTCAGGCTGACTCTCTTTTATCCTGTCCTTCTGTTATCTTCGGTTTTGGGACAATAACTCCTCCGTTGTTTCAGATAGCTCTATCAAACCTCAAATTGTATTTCCCTTGCCTCGAATGTCACTTATTTGGTATAAGTAGA
>NW_007481638.1:0-298 GCF_000475195.1 Diaphorina citri
ATTAAATTGGTCCCTTCATATTAATTACGTGAAAACTCGAGCCGCCAAGGCCTTGAACGCCCTTAAAATGGTTTGCAATAAAAATTACGGTGTCCGTCGTGCATTACTTCTAGTCTTCTACAAGTCATTTATTCTCCCTATTTTTGACTATGGTTGTGTTGTCTATAGTTCAGGAAAGGACCATATTTTGAAAAGATTAAACCCAATCCACAACGCGGGCATAAGAATTGCTACTGGCGCCCTTATGACCAGCCCTATTTGTAGTCTTTATGTAGAGTCTGGCATTGGTCCTCTGTCC
>NW_007481639.1:0-298 GCF_000475195.1 Diaphorina citri
TGATTGAGAGACTTACACGAAACGCCAACCCCGCCCGAACACAGGAAAAAGGTGAAGAAAAAGAAAATGAGTAATACACTATCAAAGAACTGCATTGTTTAACGTCTTTGTAATCTTAAACAAAGGTTTAGTTTCCTCAGAACGTGCACCCGAAGAGGTAAAGGGAAAGATGGAAAGTGAAGGAAGAGACAGAAGGAAGGAAAAAGAGAACGTAAAGAGGCATTAAAGTAAAAGATTGGATAAGGGGGAAGAGAAAGAGGACGGAGAGGTAATGAGGAGAAGAATAGAGGGTGAAGAA
>NW_007481640.1:0-298 GCF_000475195.1 Diaphorina citri
TTTAAATCATTACATGAAAGTAAAATCAAATCAAGAATAATAATAAACTGAATATTAAACAAATTAGGTAGGTAGGTAGGTACGTACGAGTACATAGGTACTGATTTTCTCTAATCACGATCGAATAAACTAGGGGCTAAAAAGTTCCCGGAGGAACGGGCCCAGCTCGTTATTACTATCGTAATAATAAAGGAAGGACGGGCTAAAAAGGTAGTACAAAGGTAGAGGTAGCAGGTTCATTCACATTAGATATAGGTATTACTCGCACTTCGTGCTCGGGAGGGGGGCTTCGCCCCCC
>NW_007481641.1:0-298 GCF_000475195.1 Diaphorina citri
GAAGCAAATCGATAATTTGTTACTCGGGAAGTCTTGGTTCGAATTAAAGCAACGTTGGAAAAATTAGGTTTTGTCTTTCACAGATTTGGGAATTTGGACAAAATTTGGGAAATTTCATCATTTGGAGGGGAATTTTTCAGTAGGCGCGCAGTCACACCACTTCTTAATTCCTGTCATACCTGAACTGACCTAAATCCGGTGCCAAAACTTGGACTAGTCTACAGCAGAAAATAAATCTCCCTTCTATTTGAATCTATAGGTATCTGTTTTTTTTTCTTTTTTTTTTTTTTTTTTTTTT
>NW_007481642.1:0-298 GCF_000475195.1 Diaphorina citri
CGACTTTGTTGTTCTCCAGTTGAGAGCACAGGATGGAGGCTGTCGAGTCATTTCGGACAAGTCTCTGAAAAGGACATAAGTAATTATTAGAGTTTACATATTATAAGCACCAATGAAACTATGGTTGGAACAGATTCTGTTATTATTATTACTATGTATTTCTTTTTCCAAGGAAGGAATTGTTGAGCTCTGTACTGAATCTCTTCTTCTTCTTTTTTTCTTTAACTACCTATTAATTTTTTCTTCCACCAAAGAATGGAGGGCCATAGTTTGAAGGTGAAAAACACCAAACTGTTCT
>NW_007481643.1:0-298 GCF_000475195.1 Diaphorina citri
AAAACTACCTACTTAACTATTTACTCACAATCTTATAAGGACTTTGAAAGGACTTAGAACTAAAGGCACCAAAGAGGAAGGAGGATTAGAAGGAGAAGAAAAAGATGGAGGAGATAAAAATATTATGTTAGAAAAAAAAAGAAGACGACGACGAAGAAGGAGGAGGAGGAGGAGGAGAAGAAGAAGAAGAAGAAGAAGAAGGAGAAGAAGAAGAAAAAGGGATAAGTTTTTTAACCTAAGTTTAGCAGAGTGGAAAATTTTAATGAATTTTCTTCATATTTGAATAAATACATCATGC
>NW_007481644.1:0-298 GCF_000475195.1 Diaphorina citri
AGAAAGAAAGAGGGAAGAAAGTGAACTTTGAAGAGGAGCCAGGGGAAATGATACATAACTAGAGGGAATTTTTCATGCCCTAAAGATAGGTAAGGTAAGGTACCTACCTATAGGATAGAAGGTAAACTCTTTAGTTCCTCTAATCTAGTATGTGACTCAGAACCAACTACAGAAAGGCACTTACATTCCTATGATCTATTTATCTCTTATGGAATACTTTTATTTAATAGAAGGTGCCTACTTTCATACCTAAGTAGGTAATTCTTAATTCATAATCAAGAGTGTCTTCCAGCCTTTG
>NW_007481645.1:0-298 GCF_000475195.1 Diaphorina citri
AACCTAGTTAGCTTGGAATACCTACCTTGCCAACCTAGTTATGTTAAATCTTGGATGGTAGAAAGCCTGCCTGAATGTAAGCGCTAGATCGCGGGCTGAATTCCAACCCAAGGTGGACTTCAACCTAAACAGATGAGGTTCGTTCTCGGAACGATTGGCTTTCTCCTATCCTCTTTCACTCTTCAATTTCAGGATGATAAAACGTCCGTCCTTTACAGTTCTTTCCATAAAACGCCAAAAACGATAATAATTTTAAAAGGAATTTTAATTGTGTTAAGCATATTTAAATGCTTGTCAC
>NW_007481646.1:0-298 GCF_000475195.1 Diaphorina citri
TTTTCGACATTTCTCCGGCAAAAATTGGGTTCTTCGCGTAATATAATGTGCGCTTCGGCCTGGGTTATATACGTATTTGTCAAGGTCTGGGAAGATTTGATGAAGCTTGTTCAGCGTTCAGTTGTAGACTACTATAATTAAGTAACAAACAAATCAAATACTAGGTGGGTACCTAACAGCGGGTACCAATCCAAGTGGTCTCTTCTCCTCTTCGCTTTGGAAGGGAATAAAGAATGGATCTTCTGAACTGATAGATACCTATTGTTTACAACTCTGATTAGTAGCGGGGGGATTTAGG
>NW_007481647.1:0-298 GCF_000475195.1 Diaphorina citri
TTGTTTCCTGAAATAATAACGATAATAGTGCTTATTTATACTGCTCGCATAGGACTGAAAATTCCCTTTAGGTACTCTTCTACTATTATTGTGGTCAAATTCTCAAATTATATGGAGTATAAAATTCCATACCTCGGCCAGGATTGAACCCACGCCCTACTGTTTACCTGGCGAGCGTCTTGACCACTATGCCAGCGAGACTGGTACTTTACTGATGAATTAAATCAGGCATGTCAAACTCAAAATGTATAGAGGGCCATTTTTGATATTTGTTGAACATTGGCGGGCCGCAGGTATT
>NW_007481648.1:0-298 GCF_000475195.1 Diaphorina citri
TGGAACGGCTGGCTGGGGGGGGTGCTAATAATACTAAAAAGAAGTCATTGCATAAAAAGAATAATACAGAATTAGGAACTATGTAGGATACTTGTATCTGAATTTAGGTTTAGAGGCTATCTATAATTCAGTACGAGTTTTGTCAGCCTACTAAGCTTGGAGTAGTGTTTGCCTTCTAACCACTAACCAATTTCAGTAGTGTAGTGGTTAGCTCGATGGGCTTTAAAATCTGAAGGTTGGTGGTTCGAGTCCAAGTCAATTCATGAAATTTGTGACAAAAGCAGTAATGCTTAAGCTT
>NW_007481649.1:0-298 GCF_000475195.1 Diaphorina citri
AAAAGATGTTTATCGTGATGGTTGACGATTATGTTCCCGATAATGATTTTGATAACTATGTTACTGGGGAACTCAGGATCGACACACCGGACCAAGGGCCAAAGTTATGAGCAAAATACTGGGCTGTTGTTGTTTTAGTGGCTTTAGCTTTCGCCAAATGGTAATTTCCGAATAAAGGCCGAAAAAAAAAGAAAGACCGAATAAACGGCCGAAAATACTGGGCTCTCAAGCTGCACTGAAGCATCCATTCCAAACATCTGATTGTCCAAACCGGACCAAGGGCCATAGTTATGAACAT
>NW_007481650.1:0-298 GCF_000475195.1 Diaphorina citri
CAAGATTGCCGAAAATCAGGTAAAATACCTAATACCTATAATTTCAAAAGGTGTGAATTAGTGAAGTTCAATTTCTCGAAGAAGAATGATTGACGTTTTAGCCTAAAGGGTTTTCCTTTTATGAACTGTCCAAACTTTAAAATTACTTTAGCGATACCATATTAACAGCATATCAGACGAAAGGTAAATTCGTAGATTGTTAAAGATCTCATTTCCACAGGGAAAAAAGTTACTTAATTAGAAATTCACAGAATTGGTCTGAGGAATCAAAAAATCGGATTTGATTATTACACAATTC
>NW_007481651.1:0-298 GCF_000475195.1 Diaphorina citri
TTTTTTGCTCACGGTCAACCCTCTTTTAGAATTTTACTGTTGCCTACTTATTCATTGAAAAATGTCGTCTACTGATCAAGAAAAGTTAGAGAAATTTCTCAAACGTAGGGAAAAGATTTTCGCCCGTATGCAATCGTTGTTTGACTCTTCCGCATTAGACCTCAAGATCAAGGAGAATCTAGCTGCCTTTTTGGTTCGTTATGATAGGATCGAATCTCATTATGCAGATTTTGATGCTGTTCAGGAAGAGATATTTCTCATATGTCAGAAACTTTCAGATTCGACAACACAGAAGTCC
>NW_007481652.1:0-298 GCF_000475195.1 Diaphorina citri
TCATGGTTGAGCCATTGGTCCAAATTTGTTCTGATATGACAGTTGATATTAAAGAGGACTTTGAAAACAGAAATCCGAATGGGTTTAAACCTGATTCGATCCGGTTCTAGGACCGATTTGATGCGGTGTTAAGAACGATTTGATCTGGTTTTAAGACCGATCTGATCCGGGTTTAAGACCGATCTGATCCGGGTTTAAGACCGATTTGATCCGGTTCTAAGGGACCCATTGGGCAAAGACCAGATTATCACAAATAACAAGTAGGTATTACTTTGATCAAAGTATTAACTCGATCACA
>NW_007481653.1:0-298 GCF_000475195.1 Diaphorina citri
TTACCCACTATTTGGTGACAAGCTGCCCACCCCCTTAAATTGAACTCACTACCCATATAACACTCGAGGTGTTACATAAATATCTATTTTAGAGTTACTTATGTAAGCATTTTAGGAAGCCTGTAAGGCACATCACATTTTGATGTTTTCATATTTGAAACCCTTTCTCCTTTACAGGCGAGATTCATGTAAATTTTATGATGGGAAATTTACAAGGGACTATGAAATTAAATATTCTAGACGTAGGTATGTAACTCAACATTCCGAATGAACTTTCGTTTCCATTGAATTGATGTAT
>NW_007481654.1:0-298 GCF_000475195.1 Diaphorina citri
CGTGTATTTTATTTATTTCCGTGTGACGTTTAGTAAGTTTTTATGTTAATTTTTTTTTTTCGTGAATTCATTTGAGGGTTAATTCTTCGGTAGTTTTGAGTGACACTTCTCGATAATTGAGTGTTACTTGTTTAGTTTGAGTGACATTTGGTCAAAATCGAGTGAACTGCTTGGTATTTTGAGTGACCCTCTTATCGCGGTGTCCACGGATTACAAATAGGTTTACCAGGAATCCTATTAAGGTTTGGTAAATTATAACTCGTTTTTAATTTTTCCAGATAAACTATTACCTTTTGCG
>NW_007481655.1:0-298 GCF_000475195.1 Diaphorina citri
GGCAATGCAGATATCCGTCTTGATATTCCACAGTCGTAGTGTGTGATCTTTGGACACCGACAGGAGGAGGTTGAAGTCCTGAGGATGAAATTTGAGCTCGTTGATGGCATGTCCATGTCCTAGGAGAAATAATAAGAATATTTACAAGTTAGTATACTGTTGGAAGAAGACCATCCAAAGATGTGACTTTGTGATTTCTATTTTGGGCCTTAGGGGGCCGTGTGGGAGCCCTTCTCTCAACTATTATGGGAGCATTGTAGCATAATTTTAAATAGGTAAGCTCCTTTTGCTTATAAAG
>NW_007481656.1:0-298 GCF_000475195.1 Diaphorina citri
CCTACATACATAGTAGTAAGCATTATTATTCTAATTCTACCTCACAACATCAACATGCTACCTGTAACGTTTACTCAGTCGTGAAGTTACAGTCATATCCCCCTCTCTAGCTCTATGCTTTAGCAACTCTTTCTTGTGAGTCAATGAATATCCACGTTATGCTAGTAGTCAGTCTTCTCCAGGTCTCTGGACATACAAGAGTGACTCTGTGTTTACAAATCCATTGGTTTGTTTGTTTGTTTTGGTTTGTAAACGAGTTTTGAACAATAGATCTGGAATCTCTACATTCCTACGGTAT
>NW_007481657.1:0-298 GCF_000475195.1 Diaphorina citri
ACTAATAATAATTAGGTACCTATGTAGATGATATTCTTGGTCCCTACTTAGTATGGATTATCTTTTACCTACCTATATATATCTACACTCACCCATCAAATCGGTAATAATGTATACCTACTGCTAGGTTACTATATTCTATTTACTTATGTTATGTATAAAATCTCTGTTATTAGGAGTAAAAGTAAATGGAAGAAAGAGGAAAAAAAAACCATCTCCCCAGAAGGTATTCTTTATCTTAGGAGGTGTTTATTTTATGTACATAAATTTATAAAAAATAAATGGAATAATTTTCAAT
>NW_007481658.1:0-298 GCF_000475195.1 Diaphorina citri
AAAAAAAAAAAAAAAAAAAAAAAAAACAGCACTGTAAACAACATGTTGAGCCAAAAGGGACTTTTTGACCAAATGACCACTCATCTGGTTCAAAATGGATTTCAACATGACCCAGAAAATCGGCCGAAGATTAAAATTATAACGCTAAAGGTAATTATTCCAATAAACACATTACTCGCAACTCAAATAAGAAGAAGAAAATGTTGAAATGTTATGAGACTTTGTTAAACATCAAGTTGACGACATAGGACGAAACCTAGGAAGAATTCAACAAAGTTTGAAAGCAAAAGAAAATAAG
>NW_007481659.1:0-298 GCF_000475195.1 Diaphorina citri
TAGAAGAAAAAGAAAAATTCCGTTGGTCCTCATTTTTCCTGCTCTATGACTTTGAAACATCATCCAAGTAAGTGCAACTGATCTATTGGTACCATTTATTTCTGATTCTGTCTGTCAGTTCATGGAACGGCTGGCTTTCTCCTATCCTGTCTTCCAGTTCTTCTCTCTTTGCTTTGGGCACGCAGAAAATATCTGATGACTTCTCTTAAAACTCAGACTATAAGGTAACTGTTATGAGATCAAATGCATTGGCAGGATGCAGGACAATATTAGACCGGTTGCTAGCTGGTATAGTTGG
>NW_007481660.1:0-298 GCF_000475195.1 Diaphorina citri
GAGTTAATTGTGCAACAGGTTGTTTTTCTCATCTAGGTTGTCGTGCCATTAGCATAATAGTGACTAGTAACAATGCTAGTATGAATGGAACACCATACATTGTGTGTTTGTATGTAACGTGAAACATGATCAAGTTTTTAAGGAACATGATAGCGCTCCACAACGCCAAGACAGTCAAGGAGCAGGAATTGTGACGATTTTACCTGGAAGAAATTGAAATTTACCAATAAGAAAGGCAGTAATATTGAACAATAAAGTACCAAAGGTGTTGAACAATGAGGTACTAAAGGTTTCCATA
>NW_007481661.1:0-298 GCF_000475195.1 Diaphorina citri
TCTTGTAATGCTGTGATTTTTACCAAAGTTTGGACACGATGGACTATTCCCCCTTTTCGTTCAAGGGTCTGATGTGACCCTTGACCACATTGTCAGGGCTGTATTTAGGGAAAGCGGCGAGGTGATCCCTTAGGCTTTTGCCCCTTAACTATAGGTCAGACTCCGAAAATTTGGAGCATCCTTCCCGGTACATCACCGTTTGGACGTTTGGGCCTCCCTCGATAAAATCCTGGATACGGACCTGCAAATGGTCGCTATTCCTTGTGAACAAATCTCTGAAAGAGATGACTACACTTTG
>NW_007481662.1:0-298 GCF_000475195.1 Diaphorina citri
CACATATTCGACGGCCGTCGATCGGTGTCGACTGAAACCGATCATACTGCCTCGACAACATAGATTCACCTCGTCGATCTAAGGTCGTCGACTATGGGTGGAGTCGAGGACAGACACAGCTGTAGCAGTTATACAGTGACGTTAAAAGCTCTATCAAACTGTCCCAAAGTCCGTCACTGCACACAATAGTGTTGGTTTTAGTGAATGTTCGGTTAGCCGGGAGCCATTTCAGATTATGTATCTTTTCTTTATTAATTCTTCTCTTAACAGTCGAACGATCGTTAACTGTTAAGAGCTA
>NW_007481663.1:0-298 GCF_000475195.1 Diaphorina citri
TATATATAATAATAGACATAGACATGAATCTTCAATGCAAAATGAACTATGTAATTCATTTATGAAATTCTTTATTTTTCAGTGAGACATACTGCAAATGGGACCTGAGCAACTGGGAGGAAAGGACACAGGAGAGAGTTCTTTGCTGGTTACCGATCTGCTGGTAATTTGACTTCACTGCGTATCTGGCCTTATATTCGAATTCGAAACAAGTCGAATACATTTTGGCCCCAAGTTCTCTCAGTACACAGACTATTCTGCAGCTGACATATTTGCCAAGACACCCAGTATAAGGTTG
>NW_007481664.1:0-298 GCF_000475195.1 Diaphorina citri
GTTTAGTATGAGGATGAACTTGGTATTTTAATCCTCCATAATCCTATGTTAATGTCCTTGTTGATAAGTCAACACGATGGAGGCGATAGATATTCTTACAAAATAATTACCAACAAACTATTGCAGATAAATCATACGGAATTGAGAATTATTTTGTAACAAACAACAGAATCAAACGTAAAATCGTCATCTTATAGATTTCACATCGTTCAGTGAAAACTATTTGAACTCTCCTTCAGTTTCCATCACGAGCCGCTAATGTCTAACGTCCAGTAGATTTGTGCTGCCCATCAGGTCC
>NW_007481665.1:0-298 GCF_000475195.1 Diaphorina citri
TACGTTATCTATAAACTGTAGGTTGTAAAGTGTAAAGGTGCGTCCACACTACAGTCAGTATACTGGGTAGCGACATTAAGTGCATTGTAAACTTTTTATATTTGCACATAGGTCTGGTGTGGTTGGTAGGATGTGGATGTTATAGGGGTTGGTACCTTCAACACATCTCTCCCTCTCTCTTGGCACACTCTAAGAAATATCAATAAAAAGTCTCTCTTTCCTTCTTTTTTACTTTCTATTACTACAGTATAGCGGAGCTATACTAGTAATGAAAGTATTGCAATCGGTCCAAATTTTC
>NW_007481666.1:0-298 GCF_000475195.1 Diaphorina citri
AGATCCCTTCTGCACCGAATTCTGGCTTGAAACTTTTCCTCTCCTTGAAGTTTTTGAACACCTTGAGGGGGGAAAAAAGTATCAAGTTTTTTAAACACCTAAGAAAGTAGAATTAAGTACAAGCAAGCTTTTCAACAATGAGGGGAGGAGAGAGAGAAAAGTTAAAAAAAAAAAAGATTGTACCTTAGAACCGCTTTTGCATTACTTCAAGGCACATTCTTTTACATCCATGTCTATCCAAGAACAGAATTTCTGCCCTGGCCGGGATTTGAACCCAGAACCTCCAGGTTGAGAGTCA
>NW_007481667.1:0-298 GCF_000475195.1 Diaphorina citri
GTGCTTCTCCTTCTTTATCTTCTTGGTGGGCGGGGGCGTTAACCTCTCGTCCTTGACGCGAAAACCTGACCAATCACAGCAGAGAGAACCAAAACGTAAGTAAATCGGTCCAAAATTTCCGAAAAGTTTCGCCGAATAGGGGCCTTTGGGGTCCCGCGTCCCGCATATATGGTTTTATTACTTTTTTAAACTGAGTTTATCCTTCTGTCTGTATTTGTCCGTCTGTTAGTTAATAAGTACCTAATTACCTATAGATCAACTTGTATAATTAACTATTGGGCCACTATAACTATCAGGG
>NW_007481668.1:0-298 GCF_000475195.1 Diaphorina citri
GTCATTTCTTATTTTTAGAAGCACGGCCCCCAGCTTTCTAAACGGAGATCTCAACGTAATCAATAACAAAAGACTTAAACTTTCCGATGATCATCATCAGCACAGTGAGGAGAATCAGCAGAAAATTCAAAGACAAGTATGTACCTATAGCAAATATTAAGCCTCATACCTATTAAGCCTGAGTAAACCAGCCTAGGTATTTAGCTTGGTTAGTAGCACATCTGCCTTGTAAGCGCTAGGCCGGGGGTTCGCTTCTCGCCCGGGGCGGATTTTTCCTGAACGGATAAGGATCGTTCTC
>NW_007481669.1:0-298 GCF_000475195.1 Diaphorina citri
CAGCAAGAACGTTACCTATGTAGCAGGTAGCTACACTTAAAACCTTCTTTTTGTGCATTTTTCTTCTATTTTTCCACAAAGCTAAGAACCATTTGGTTGTGATTAGGTTTGATATCGATTCGTAGACATACCTCTCTCTATTCCCTCTTTACAAATACCTAGAGTGTAAATCAAAAATAACTATGTAATATTTGTAAGAAGAGTCGTAGCTCTTGACTTTGTACTGAACGACCCAGTCAAACAAACATAGCATTAGCAAGAAAGAGGAAGAAGAAGAAGAGGAACGGAAAAGGGAGGG
>NW_007481670.1:0-298 GCF_000475195.1 Diaphorina citri
GAATTTAGAAGTACGTAAAAATACCTATAAATAGACCGATACATGACCGAAATAGGTATCTAGCTATTTCCTCGGAACCAATGGCTAGTCGTCCAATCATGCGAGGTCCAAAACGGATACGTTTCCAGGAAAAAATTCCCAAAATGCTATACCTATGGGAACAATGGGGCGGAGAAGTGTCTACAACTCTACACCTTAACAAGGAATTCCTTTATTGAAAACTCTCTATCTCTCTCTCTCTCTCTCTCTCTCTCTCTCTCTCTCTCTCTCTCTCTCTCTCTCTCTCTCTTTGAAAGGA
>NW_007481671.1:0-298 GCF_000475195.1 Diaphorina citri
TTCTTCCGAAAAAAAAAAAAAAAAAAAAAAAACCTTTTTGGGACTCAGGGGATATTTTTATCAATCCATGTTAGTGGTCTGTGGAAACACCGAAGTTGTGGAAGGAGATTGGTACTTTCAGATCTGTTGGGCTAATGGGCTGTAACTACGAACAGTGGTTATTGGGGGATCCCTTTAATCTGTGATCTGTAGGTCTTCAATACAAGATTCGTTGGCTATAACTAATCCCCCCAAAAAATACCACTTCGTGGCATAAAAAAGACCCCGCCAAGTCGTTCCTCCCAAAATAAATCAAGTG
>NW_007481672.1:0-298 GCF_000475195.1 Diaphorina citri
TATTAACATCTTGGTGGTAAAGGGCTCGTGTGGTAGTCAGGAGGTCGTGGGTTCAAGAGGTCACTTTTCAGACAGCTGTTCTCATTTTCTTCTTAATATTCAAATTTTCTTTCCAAGAGTTCAGTGCTATTGCATCATAACAGAGTTTAGGTCATGGAGAACGATCGTTTTCGCGGGTGTATGGAAAATTTAAATTTCCAACCTAAAATACCTATCTCGTATACCTACCTACAACTTAAATATCTCGAGTAAACCTTGAATATCTCGAACAAAACCTTAATATCTCGAATAAATAGGG
>NW_007481673.1:0-298 GCF_000475195.1 Diaphorina citri
GATCACCTTGGTACCATTGACCAATCCGTCCGCGATGTTGAGATTCCTCATGATTAGACATACAGAGCCGATTTTGAGACGTAAAATGTGATCCGGTACGCCTTTACCGGTGGCCTGGTTGACAATCTGTATGTCTGCATCAAGAGAATCCTCGTCCTCTCTGTCAACAGAGTCAGCACTGAGCAGCTCGTGAAGTTGTCCTTCGAGCATACCCAGGATTCTCTCGTTGATGTTTTTGACATTGACGTTGAGAGGCGCGAGGATAGCACGCCGGGCGGATTGGTCAGAGTCACGCAGG
>NW_007481674.1:0-298 GCF_000475195.1 Diaphorina citri
TCCGGAATCCCGCTAGTTCATCCCGAGGCATGGCCAAACTTGTGGAAAAGGCATGGCCGAACTTGTAGTTATTTTTTTTCCAAAATAAATCAAGTGCCACAAAAAATAAACAAAACTCCATCCCACCCCAAAAAAGATTAGAAATCAATTTTGTACCCCGCCTTTTATTCACTTCATAATTTGTGTCCTCCTTCTTCACGTAGTACCTACCTTTCTTTCACCTCATTGCACTCCTCTCTCTCTAATATTACTTTTGCTTCACTGCATTGGCGGCGTGCCACCTACCTTTCTTTACCCT
>NW_007481675.1:0-298 GCF_000475195.1 Diaphorina citri
AGAAAATATACAGGGTATTGCAAAATCCTGAGCATTTATTTTTTAAGCCTGTTGTGCATTTTTATCAATGAACTTTTTAATTAATCAAATTATCACTCACCAAGCATTAATTCATTTACATATTAATTTTCTGCGATTGTTAATTTGTAGTAAATAAACAAAAAGTATTAAAAAAAAGCAACGACTCATTTAGTCTGAAACTCTGAACTCCTCGAGTAGAGAAAACATATTGATAAACAAAAAACAACAGTTATTTCTAGAAGTGCAAGGGTAACATTCAAAATTCAAAGTGAGACGG
>NW_007481676.1:0-298 GCF_000475195.1 Diaphorina citri
ACCGTAAAAAAAAAAAAAAAAAACCTTAAAAAAAAAAAAAAAAAAAAAACATCAAGAAAAATAATAATTAGAACTACCGTAAGGTGGGGTATCATTAACAAAATGGTCCCTTTGTTTAAGATTCCTAAAGGGAACTATCGATAACAACGTAGGTCTTATCGTCCCGAAATCGAAGAGGGCAGGATAGGAACCTGCCTCAGTGGTGTAGTGGTCAAGACGTTCGCCTGGTAATCAGGAGGGCGTGGGTTTGATCCCAGCCGAGGTATGGAATTTTATCCTCATTTATTTGAGAATTTGA
>NW_007481677.1:0-298 GCF_000475195.1 Diaphorina citri
TACATGAAAGTAAAATTAAAAAATCAAATCAAGAATAATAATAAACTGAATATTAAACAAATTAGGTAGGTACATAGGCATTCTTTAACCACGATCGAATAAACTACGGGCTAAATAATTCCCGGAGGGACGGGCCCAGCTTGTTTTCTTGTTATTCCTTACCCTGGTCTTGAAATTGTGAATCCAATGTTTTGAGAATTAACTGGGGTTCCATTTCGCCGTTTTCGTATCACACTTTAACTATAATCACTCGCACAGATTTCTTCAGAACTTTGACTCTGGTGACGTGGAATTTGGG
>NW_007481678.1:0-298 GCF_000475195.1 Diaphorina citri
TTTTTTTTAACGAACCAACAAACAGCTGAGTGGAGGACTTCGGACCAGATGTTGGTGGTTCGAGCTCTAGTCATGTCTTGGAATAAGGAATAGAATAGAGTATATCTTGTTTATCCTGCTCGAATGAGACTAAAAAGTCCCTTTACTGTAGCAGTCGAAACAAGATCTCTTCTGTTTAATCGAGGAATGGCCTAAAATTGGCTGTTCAACTCGGGCCTGGAATTTGTTGGTATTGAAGTTGGTCCTAGTTTTTTTTTTTTTTTCTGTTAGGGCTCGAAGCTCGAACCAGCAGCCTGGG
>NW_007481679.1:0-298 GCF_000475195.1 Diaphorina citri
TTGGGGCCTTTGAGAGAGTCGTTGATGTCTCGCCTAAACATGGAGAGGTTCTGGGTAAACCTGGAACGGGGAGAAAGGGGGAAAAGGTGAGTTGGTTCCCAAAAAAAAGGTCCATTTTTGTCACGTATGAATTGGTTCCCCTTCAAAAATATCATGTACGAATTGGTTCCCCTTGGAAAAAGGTATTAATTGGTTCCGACATTAAGAAATTACAAAAAAATGTAAATTAGTTAAAACAAATTGTTTATTTAATCTATTTATTTACAAATTCAAAAAGATAAAACATTAAAAAAAAAAA
>NW_007481680.1:0-298 GCF_000475195.1 Diaphorina citri
CTTATTTGAATTCACAAAAATGCCATTCGGTTTGTGTGGAGCAGCGCAGACCCTGCAGAGATTCTTACACTCAATCACACAAGATCTACCCTTCGTTTACGTCTACTTAGATGACTTCCTCATCTTCTCAAGGTCAATGGACGAGCACATCAACATACATCTACCTCTCCTGTTCAAAACCCTGGCAAACTACGGTCTGACTATCAATGTCTCCAAGTCCGTGTTCGCCCAGCCTTCAGTCACCTTCTTGGGTTACACTATTGAGGAAAGCGGCATTTCTCCTACTGATGACAAGATC
>NW_007481681.1:0-298 GCF_000475195.1 Diaphorina citri
GCACTACTTACTTAACAAAGGCCTACTAACCTACAATGTTAAATGGACGAATTCATATACACGACACGGACCACAGAATCGCAGAAAATAGTACAGAAATTGCACACTGATCCCATACAGTAAATCTCCACTTCACACTTCTCCACTCCAAACGAACTCCACAGAAGCACAAAAATTGCACATACATTCTCCACTCCAAACTCCTCTACACAAAACTCCACAACAGGATAGGGACCTTAATAAACTCCACAGAAATTACACTTTTAGCTCAAGACAGATAACTTCATTAAAAAAAAAA
>NW_007481682.1:0-298 GCF_000475195.1 Diaphorina citri
TAGCTATGACATATAAATGCGCATAGCGACCGGTGCCAGCACGGTAGGTAAACATTGGATGTTAGGATTATTGAGATACGGGGAAAAATCCTACAATGCTGCAGTGAGCACCAAAGTTGTGATATAATAACACGAAGAAACTGCATTTTGCATTTTGTTTTCAACTGGAAGCATTTGATTCCCCACACATCTCCCCCCACAACTTGTTCTAGTCTAAATAAAGCACTACTTATTCTTATTAAGCACTACTTATTCTTATTAAGCACTACTTATTCTTATTAAGCACTACTTATTCTTA
>NW_007481683.1:0-298 GCF_000475195.1 Diaphorina citri
CCTGGATACGGCCCTCTGTCACCATCCTGTAAACTGCAATGACCTCTTCTACTTCTAGCCTTCTCTTGCACCGTTTTCCTTTCTCTCGATAGATCTCCCCTGTACCTTCTTCCCTCCCTCTGTCCTTGGCACTGAATTGTCCCTCTCTCATCTCTCCTTCCCCTCCTCTGTCTCCTCAACACTGAATTGAATTGCTGAAGCCCCACATCACTAATCTGGGGCCCACCACTTCACACGGTTGCATATCATGTTGGGGTGTCACGCCATGCTACCCCCCTCCCCTCCTCATGACAAGCTC
>NW_007481684.1:0-298 GCF_000475195.1 Diaphorina citri
TCTGACCGAGTGGAAATATCCTTACATGGGTTAAGGAGACAACATCTGTGATACGAAAACCATCTATATCAAACGCCAGGGGACGTATATCAAGTATAAAATCCTTACACAAACTCTCTACTTACCTATACTTTTTTTTCTCTCTCTATACAATGTTAGCTTGGCATTGTAACTTGGAATACCGTTTTTGGGGGAAATTTCAATATTTGTTGGACAGGGGATAGTGTTGCCATATGAACACACAGCAAAAAAATTTGCGAGAATGGATTTTTTTTTTTTTTTTTTAGTACCACAACAT
>NW_007481685.1:0-298 GCF_000475195.1 Diaphorina citri
CAGACTCAGAGACAACTTTGTTCTCAGAGGTATGGAACTATTGTCCATTATTTGAAAATTTGACTACAACTGCAAAAACTGCAAAAAAGTAGTGTCTACTTCTGGGTTTAGAAAACTCTATCCTAATTGAAGGAGTGAAATAAAAACTAACCTTTTTATATATTTTTAGGTATGTACATATATTATTTTATTACTCTTACTTTTGTAATACACAAAATTATATCAATAAAGAGGTGCTCTATTAAACTGTTGGTATAATGGAAGAACTTGTTCTAAGCTGACAGTCTAAATAAAGCAC
>NW_007481686.1:0-298 GCF_000475195.1 Diaphorina citri
AATAGATTCAACTTAGATTGAGGTTCCAGTAATTAGTCAAAATTGTAACACCCCGAGTGACATAACACCCAAGTGTTTCTGAAAGCCGATTTTAAGTTGTGGTTGATCCCCTATCTGGAATTGAACCCTTAGCTCCAAGCATTTAGCGAGAAATTACTTTTGAAAGACCTTGGGACCAAACAGGCTTCGTTTAAAACTATAGTACTCGTAAGCCTATTATTATTAATCCTATTGTATTCGCGACACGTTTGTGTTGCTTGAAAATAAGGAAAGTTGTGGGGGAGGGAGAGAAAAAGAG
>NW_007481687.1:0-298 GCF_000475195.1 Diaphorina citri
GTATCTTGAAAATTGGAATTTCATTTCCATCAAATCTTTATGAACAAGGTTTGTTTCGCTAGCTCTAGCTGCTTCCCTTAATTAATCCCTTGATCACCGGCGTAAATGAGGCTAGAATTGGCTTGCACCAACTAAATATCATGCAATAACCATACTGTTCACAAATGAGGATGATAAATTGGTAAACCATACTGAACCCTCTGATACCTCCATCTCAAGTGCTGCTATAATAGGCTCAAATTTAATTTTCTTTCCAATATTGCGAGGAAGCTCTGTGTTATTTCCTATGACTTTTTTT
>NW_007481688.1:0-298 GCF_000475195.1 Diaphorina citri
AGTAGGTGGAAATGTTGACTTTTCCACAAATAATTTAATAGGACCTGCCTCTGCCATCTTACAGACGGGGTAAAATCTGTTGCACTCGATAGTTAACTCCGTGCCTGAGACGAGATCTACATTTTCATTTGATTTGTGGAGAAGAATTCCATTCGCGAGGAGTCAAGGCTAGAGCCGTATCGTATCTCTGCCGTTTATTTTTTACGTACTATTACTATTTTCAAATAAATAAATAGATGTATACGTAAGTACCTAAGTACTTTTTTTTTTTTTTTTTTTTTTTTAACTCTAAGACTTG
>NW_007481689.1:0-298 GCF_000475195.1 Diaphorina citri
CTTAACCGCTTTTTATTGAAGAAAAGACCGCCACTTACCACGATCAGACGCGGAGCTACTGCCACTGGTCGCGGGCTCTTCGCTTCTCACATTGCTCCTCATAGTGTCTTCACTGAGTTCGGCAGAATCATTGACATCCCGCACTAGAATCCAGCTAGGTTCTGCTTCCCCATGTTTGTCACCTAGGTGCCGATCTACCAGATGTCTGAGAATAGATGGTAATAGAATAGAATTAGATAATAAGAAATACAATGAAATGCATGCACAAAAACATACATATTACACTAGTGTTGCCTGC
>NW_007481690.1:0-298 GCF_000475195.1 Diaphorina citri
CTAGAATGTCTAGATTCTGTAAAAGGGGCCGATCAGGGCTCAGAGCTAGTGGGACCAAAAAATTAATGAGCAAAATTTTGCCATGGGATTCTTGGTACTTGCAACTTAACAAAGAAGACTGATGCGATTTCACGTTCAGTGTTCACGATAATAATAGTGTTTTTTTTATTATTATTACTGAACGTTATTTACAGAAGGAAACTATAACAATCAGAGTCCTTGTCCCTCTAATATAGGCAGAGAATAATAGTGTTAAATGGGTTCATAATAGAGTCAAATGGTCTATGCACTCTATGCC
>NW_007481691.1:0-298 GCF_000475195.1 Diaphorina citri
CTTCTACGAATCTTTAGTTCGTCCTTCACGACTAGTGGGACATAGCGTCTCGTTTTGATACCTCTACCATCATCAGAACGGAGCTTCTAAATGGCAGCAAGTAACAAGGTAGGTAACGCTGATGCTCTCCCTGGGTACTGCCAAGATAAACCCGGGTAATTGCTAATTGATTGAATTGCTATTGATTGTGGAGCACAATTGCTACAGTTATGATTATGTTGCGCGTTCGCCTGGACTTTCTTGTCTGTGATTTATGAATTCCGATGGACTTATGATCAGCGACGAAAGTGGGAGATAA
>NW_007481692.1:0-298 GCF_000475195.1 Diaphorina citri
TCCCGACCTGTGAGTCCTCTGTGACCTGAAGTCCTGAACTGAACGGAACGGAACTGATACGAATAAGAATAATGAATAGGTACTATAGGATCAAAAGATGGTAAAAGAACGTATACGAACGATAGTAGGTATATATTAGGAAGAGGAAATAGATTCAAGAGAGCCGACATGAGCCGAGAAGAATTTGAATCGGTTAACTCCGCCACAGTACCCCCACTCCTTTTCTTTTTTACTTTCTATTACTACAGTATAGCGGAGCTATACTAGTAATGAAAGTATTGCAATCGGTCCAAATTTT
>NW_007481693.1:0-298 GCF_000475195.1 Diaphorina citri
AAAAAAAAAACAGCATCTTTCTCACTCTTCCTTTCTCTTGAATTTAACGTCCTCCAAACTTTCCTTCTTCTCTCTCCTTCTCACACAACTCTTTCTTTATCTATCTCCCTCTCCTCCTCACTCTCCCTCTTCTTCCCAACTTCTCTCTCTCTCTTTCTCACCTCCGTCATTCCTATTTCCTCTCTCTCTCTCTCTCTCTCTCTCTCTTTTTCACCTCCGTCATTCCTATTTCCTCTCTCTCTCTCTTTCTCACCTCCGTTATTCCTATTTCCTCTCTCTCTCTCTCTCTCTCTCTCTC
>NW_007481694.1:0-298 GCF_000475195.1 Diaphorina citri
TTTTTTTTTTTTTTTTTTTTTTTTTTTTTTTTTTTAATATTAAGCGCTTTAACTACAAGGTCATTCACGCTAACTTTAAGCCACTATCATTATTTCAATACTTATATGTAATTTCTTTTCCTCTTTCAGGTGACAGGATCTAATAAAGGGATAGGCTACGGTACAGTGAAAGGATTGTGCCAGAAATTTGATGGTATTGTTTACCTCACCGCTCGAGATGAAAAGAAAGGACAAGATGCTCTGCAGGCACTCAAAGATGTGAGTTATATTTTATTATTATCGATTTACCTCACTATCT
>NW_007481695.1:0-298 GCF_000475195.1 Diaphorina citri
TCAGTTAAAACTAAAACCCTTGTTTATAATTCCCTAGTAGAATCATTGTTGAGATATGGCGTCACCCTGTATACCTACACTCCAGCATACATTATTCAACCTCTGAATAGTATACAGAGGAGAATTATTAAATACCTCTTTAACGAAGAAACTCGAATGTTTTTAACCCCCAAACAGTTGGCCAAGTTGGTAACGATAACAACCCACTTCCATGATCCGCAGTACAGAAGGAAAAAAGAATCAACATACGAAAGAAGAAGAAGGCAAGAATTCATCTCATCATTACCGTACACAAAGT
>NW_007481696.1:0-298 GCF_000475195.1 Diaphorina citri
CTGGGGGTATTTACCCTCGAGGGGTAAAATACACTTTTTCGAGGGGTAAAAAGAACTAAGCGCTGAGTGAAAAAAAAACAAAAGATATAGAAAAAAAGATGGGATGAAAGAAATTTATGTGACGATGTGAACGGACCCTTAAAACCTTGATATAAAACCTCTGAGATGTGCACTATGTGCTTTTGTTCTACTTATTGAAAATATGTTAAATTTAATAAATAAAAAAAAAATAAATAAATAAATAAACCTACTGACCAACTGGGTACAATTTCAATATGTACTTGTTCTTTCCCTATCT
>NW_007481697.1:0-298 GCF_000475195.1 Diaphorina citri
CCTCCTCCTCCTCCTCCCAATTCTTCTTCTTATAATCCTCCTTCTTCTCCTCCACTTCAGGAAGAGAGAAATCTCTCATCTCATGCAATTCATATTCTCACGTTTTGCATGTAAAGTGGATTATAAAATGAGAAGAGTAGGGAAAGAGAGGGAGAAGACTTAAGGAGAGGAGAGAGAGAGAGAGAGAGGGAAGGGGGGAGAGAGAGGAGCAGGGAGGGGAGATTTAAGCACAGGTAAGAAGGCAGTAAATATGTTAAGGGTGGGGAAGAGGGAGTGAGAGCGTTTTGATGAGATCTAT
>NW_007481698.1:0-298 GCF_000475195.1 Diaphorina citri
CATTGTTCAACTCATTCATAGTAAATTTTCTATTGTAGTCAGCGTTTGAATTCAGGTCAAAATTAATGGGAATAGCCTCACATGATACTTTGTGTCTCAAAAAGTCCGGAGGATAATTTTTGTCCGCCGAAACATCAGAAAATTGCTTAGCTAAAGTATTTGCAATAGTGACACTATCATAATCTAATTGAGTAGGACAAGATGGATTCTGTAAAGCAGAAATATGTCGAGGTTTATATTTGCCCCTAAGCTTGCCCATTCTATGGAACATCTCGGATGAACTCACAGAATGATCAAT
>NW_007481699.1:0-298 GCF_000475195.1 Diaphorina citri
AGGAAAAATGCAAGTAGAAATGTAGATTCTTCATAATATATCAGAAGATTTTAAACTTTCAAACTGATTACAATGTGTACTTCTAAGATCTTGATTGACTCGAAAGCAATACCTAGTGGGAAAGAATATCGCTATCTCAAAACTTAGGTACTTACACATTTATTTCACATTTGTTTTTCAGTATTTGAAAGAGTTGGGCTACTCTACACATCTCATAGGGAAATGGCACATAGGTTGTAACAAAGAAGAACTGCTGCCTTTCAACAGAGGATTTGACAATCATGTAGGCTACTGGAAT
>NW_007481700.1:0-298 GCF_000475195.1 Diaphorina citri
ACTTTAAATACATCAGTTACACACGGATCACTAATGTTAAGTGACGTCGTGCGTGATTGGTATCCAGACGCGTGTCCTCTGGGACGAAATGTGCTGCTGGCTATTTTCAGGTCAAATTCAGCCTCGTAGGGACCAAATTGAGGAGCTGATTGACATATTACAAAAAAAAAAGTTATATGTATAGACACTTTATTTTTTAATTGTTTTTAAAGTTAACTTCATTGTTTAAGTTATAATAAGCTTTTTAGTGAACAACTATATTTAACCCTTGCACAACACCTGCATAAAATTGGCATCA
>NW_007481701.1:0-234 GCF_000475195.1 Diaphorina citri
CTCCCTTTTCTTTTTCTCTCTCCTACCCTTCCTCCCTTTTCTTTTTCTCTCTCCTACCCTTCCTCCCTTTTCTTTTTCCCTCTCCTACCCTTCGTCCCTTTTCTTTTTCCCTCTCTTACCCTTCTTCCCTTTTCTTTTTCCCTCTCTTACCCTTCTTCCCTTTTCTTTTTCTCTCTCCTACCCTTCCTCCCTTTTCTTTTTCCCTCTCCTACCCTTCGTCCCTTTTCTTTTTCC
>NW_007481702.1:0-298 GCF_000475195.1 Diaphorina citri
AAAATCCCCCCGGACGCCGGACAAACATGTAAAAACCCGGACATGTCCGGGAAAACCCGGACGTCTGGAAACCCTACCTACGCTACCTACCTTTCATGTTTGTTTTGACATAGTTATTTTTGGGTTTATTTATAAAATTTGTACCTACATGAAAAAGCAAAACACAATTTTATTTTTGTACTCAAACAATTACTAACTGCGATCGAATAATCTTGAAGGCCCGAATAGGTACCTATCTAACCTAGCAAAACCATTCAAACTGGCAAAAAAAAAAAAAAAAAAAAAAAAAAAAAAAAAA
>NW_007481703.1:0-298 GCF_000475195.1 Diaphorina citri
ATTGTGATGGGTGTCGGTCTAGTCTCCATATGTATTTGGTTGTCACTGATGTTTCATTCATAAATTCGGGTGTAAGAACGGCATTTCAAGCTGCTGGTTCTTTGGGGTGATTATTACAAGTCGAGTCGAGAAAGCAAAAAAACTCGAAATACGGAATGAAAAGTCCCATGTAATTTAGCATTTTCTGCATTTTTAAATTAGCACAAATGAAAAAAAAAATCTAAAAAAAAAATTAGTAAAGCATAAAGTTTTGCAATACACGTCTTGTTTTTGGAGCGAGAAAAATAAATAAAAATAA
>NW_007481704.1:0-298 GCF_000475195.1 Diaphorina citri
GTTCCTGTCAGTGTGGCAGCCTTCCTGAAGAGTAAATTGTTGTTTTCAAAAACGTTAAAAACAACATAATATATAGATTAATGTTTGAAAATTTCTTAAGAATGGGCAACCCTTAAAACAAATAAACCTTCAATACTATGTATTTCAAAAATTCTTTTGACACAATTTCGGAATTTTAAACCAACAATCCCTCTCTTTTCCCTATCCGTTGTTGTCACTGAAAAAAAAAGAATAAAAAAGCAAGTTGAATCGATTGAAATGCTTACCCTAAGACCGGGAGGTCCAGGAAGTCCTTTCT
>NW_007481705.1:0-298 GCF_000475195.1 Diaphorina citri
ACTATCATTGCAAAATAATTACTCCAGCCTCAACTTGATCAGTACAGGGTGTGACAAAAGTTACGAACCTGAAAAGCGTTCAAGTCGAACAGGATTATTTTAGTCCACCCCTGAGGAGTCGGCGCGATTGACCCATCAGTCAGGGGGAAATTACCTTACAGGGAAAAAAGTTACATAAGAGGGAGATAATTTCCCTTGCTAAAGAAATAGCAAAGGTACCTACTCAAGCGAAGGGCATCCACTGCCACTCGTAAAATCTGTAGCTAAAACCAAATGTCAGCTTAAAGCAACCACCCTA
>NW_007481706.1:0-298 GCF_000475195.1 Diaphorina citri
GAAGCGCCTCAGTCGAATTGTGCCCGGGAAATTAAAAAAAAAAATCAAGTGACAATGTTTTTTGTTTATTTTTCTTCTATTTTTAAAATACTCGGGTATTTACCCACCCTGGGGGTGGATAAATACCCGGGTAAATACCCAATTTTTATTTACCCACGACCCATCACTAATTCTGACTCTCGCTGTTTCAGATATTGTGATAATCGAAGAAAGAAGCTGCTGGAGCATGTACATGAGGGATATGAACGAGAGTGGTGGGATTACATGGACTGAGATCCTATAGAACCCACAGGTGCCT
>NW_007481707.1:0-298 GCF_000475195.1 Diaphorina citri
TTTTTACTTTCAGCTTATGAATTAGGTACTTTTGATGTGCAAAGAAGTGAAGTACCTACCTCGGTAGTAAAACATACACACAAACAGCAAACAGACATCTCAAGTAAAATATGTAAAAGCACGTAAAAAAGTACATAAATATGTAAATACGAAAGATCTGTACGACATTATTATAATTTTGAGAACCTATACTATGTCATGCTATGCACCTTGAACAGGTAATAGGTAGGTATAACAAGGGGGACTTGTTTATGAGAAAAGCCCTAATTACCGAAAACTTCAGATGGCAAAACAAACA
>NW_007481708.1:0-298 GCF_000475195.1 Diaphorina citri
TTTGTCGATGGTGGGATTCGAACCCGGGACCTTCTGCATGGCAAGCAAGCGCGTTACCACTGGACCAACCGTGCCGTTAATATTTCGATTTTCAATTTATGTAGGTCGGCATTGTTTGTTTGCAATTGTTCCCGGTTGTTGGCTTCTAAGTTTAGTTTTTGAACGAACAGAGTGTGTAAGTGTTCTAAATTTTATCTGGATATTTTTACTTATAGGTATTTTGCAATTTTTACAGAATAAATACTCGAAATTTGCTTATTGGACTCTTGAGGGAGTTAGGGCGTCCTTTTTCTGAAGG
>NW_007481709.1:0-298 GCF_000475195.1 Diaphorina citri
AATAGCTGTATCGTGAATGACTTTCCCATGCCCCTTCTAATCGGTACAGGATATAGGATGTTTCCAAGGTACAACGAAATGAAATGGGTGCAGGACATAGGATGTTTCCAAAGTAAAACGAACTTGAAAGGCATTCAAGTTTTTTAGACAACCTTTCAGACACGCAGTCCGATTGAATTGCAAATGCTCGAGCATCATGAGCACGTTGCCTTCTGGAAAAATGTTAGACGAAGTATAATTCTTCTTCTACTCCTTCCTTTTCCTATTTAAATAGGGTCGGCGTTTCTTGTCAGTCTCT
>NW_007481710.1:0-298 GCF_000475195.1 Diaphorina citri
TCATTTAAAAATATATGATTATTGTAGAAATACTTCTGGAGGTTTATGAAGTCTTTTTGGGCGTTTTGTACCGCTATTCCCGGTTCACTATGGATGGAAACAATACAACTATCGTCCGCAAACATTTTTAAACTTCCAGCCCTTTGTAAATATTGTACATCGTACGTATAAACATTAAACCATGTAGGGGAATTTATCCCTCCTTGAACCGCCCCTTGACGTACAGACAGCTCCCCACTGGTCGCATCTCCAATACGTGTCACCTGTTTTCTTCCTTCCAGGTAATTCTTGAAAATAT
>NW_007481711.1:0-298 GCF_000475195.1 Diaphorina citri
GTCAGGAGACGTAAGAGTTTTCAAGGCTTCGGCAAGTACGTACTAAAGAATAGAAAAATGAAATCATGAAATTTTGTGGTAACCAGTGGTGGCATTACCAGAGTAAAAAAAAAATATAGATATGTCAGAAACAGTAAAGGAGACTCTTAGTAATGCTGTGATATCAACAAAAATTGTGAAGAAGCTCTCAGCTTCACCACAAATAAATCATGATTTAGATTAGATACTGCCAGCCTAGTTAGCTTAGTTGGTAGTGCGTCTGCCTTGTAAGCGCTAGGCCGCGGGTTCGATTCCCGCC
>NW_007481712.1:0-298 GCF_000475195.1 Diaphorina citri
TATTGGTGTTTGGTCCTGAGGGGGGAATTCATAGTAAAATTAGACAGGATTAGATAAGTTTTCTCTGAGAAGTGAAATTAACAAAGGAGATATTGTTGAAATTCATCGTAAAATTATACGGTATTAGATAATTTTTCTCTGAGCTGAGACAAAGCAAAGGGAGGTAGGTGTATTTTTCTTTCGGGGAAACTGACCACTGGAAAATTGACCATTCAGTTTTTATTAGAGAAGTGGTCAATGGTCAGTTGCGCGAAAGAAAAATACACCAAATTTTTTTCTATGTTTTCTAGGCAAAGAA
>NW_007481713.1:0-298 GCF_000475195.1 Diaphorina citri
CATTCAAAATGCTTATGATCTCATAGCAAATAAAGCTAGATCCAGTGAATTTCTGATTAGGGCAGCTCAAGCTGATGAGGCGCAGGAAAAATTTGAGAAAGCTATTGATCTCATAAATCAACTCAACACTCAAGTTGAGGATGAGGAGAAAGTTGACTGTTCTCAGAACGGTTCTGCCTTTGATGATTTGTATTACAAAGTCAAGGCTCATGAAAGTGCTTTGAAAGCTCTCATTCCTCCTCCAGCTCCGGCTCCCTCTCAACCGGCTGAGCCAATGCCGGCCAAGATCAAGCTCCCA
>NW_007481714.1:0-298 GCF_000475195.1 Diaphorina citri
AAAAAAAAAAAAAAAAAAAAAACAAGTTAGACAAAAATTTGAGAGGTATTGCAAGAAAGATATTATTAAATTCATGCTTTGAGCAAAAAAATAGCTACAAAATGTGTCAAAATACAAACATAGATAATTAAAAACAACATAGTTAACAGGAAAAGATGACCAACTGAGAGGTTTGAGGGAAAAACGACTTAGAGGCTGGAGATATACCTAAATTACAAGTAGTTTTCGTGTCAACCCCCTCAATTCATAAAAAAAAGTAAAAGAAAAAAATATATTCTATGAATTTGTTGATGAATAA
>NW_007481715.1:0-298 GCF_000475195.1 Diaphorina citri
TTGTGTATACATTTGTGACAAGTCTAGTTCTATCTGATTCTGATTCTTCTTCTTTCGTTCTTTGTCTTTTCCCATGTACAGACGGGGTCGGCGTTTTTCGTCAGCCTCTCAATCAGCCACACTAGGGTGATTGCTTTGGCCAGTTTTGGCTGACATTTGGTTTTAGCTACAAAATTTTTTGATGCCCTTCACGCTCGAATTTTGCTATTTCTTTAGCAACGGAAATTTCAGGCTGGTCTCCTCCCTGTATAATGTCCCCTACCCAGACATCTACCTGATTTTTACTTTCCTTAATTGA
>NW_007481716.1:0-298 GCF_000475195.1 Diaphorina citri
GTTGCTTGAAATAAACAAATTATTGAGGCAGGTAAAATGGGAATTTTTATATTTATAAAAAAACAAAAATAAAACAAAATCACTCACTTAACTTACTACCACAAAAAATAAAATACACATAAGTAAAAATAAAATACACAAACACACACCCGCACCCCCCACACACACAGCACACACACACACACGGACCTTTGGCCGAAACCCTTTTTTGGGGCAATTGTGGACCATAAAACGTCCACATCCGTCAAAAAACGAAGGTCGAAAAATTTGTCGATCACAATACTTTCCTCGTCATTTT
>NW_007481717.1:0-298 GCF_000475195.1 Diaphorina citri
CTACAATAAGTCCTTGGCTTATCGCGTATATTATCTGATAGATTACTTGGTTCTTTGATGAGACTTCTGTGACGTCACGTCATTACGTCACTGTATAACTGCTAAGTTCTTTACTGACTGTGGGTTTTATCCTCTATTCGCCGACAAGCTACTCTTCTCCTCCTCACATTAACCACGAGCACCCAGCCTGAGTGGGACCGCTAAAAGTCAGCAACGCGCGATTGCCCAGATAGTGGTCAAGTCACCCATTCGGATACCTACCAACCACACCACACCACACTACACCACACCACACCAA
>NW_007481718.1:0-298 GCF_000475195.1 Diaphorina citri
AGTAACTTCCTCTTTACCGTCTTTTATTTTCTTTATGATTTTCTTCTTCTTGACAATTTTCTTGCCCTTGGAATCTACAGAAGTCTGTGTTTGAACTTCCGTAGAGGTTACTTCCTCAGGTTTGTCTTCCACAATTTTAGCTATCTCTGGTACAATTTCCTCTTTTGGTAACTCTGTCACTTCGACTGGTGCTTCTTCGACAGTAACTTCCTCTTTACCATCTTTCATTTTCTTGATGATTTTCTTCTTCTTGACAATTTTCTTGCCTTTAGAATCAACTGAAGTTTGCGTTTGGACT
>NW_007481719.1:0-298 GCF_000475195.1 Diaphorina citri
TCTCTCTTTCTCTCTCTCTCTCTCGCTTTCTCTCTCTCTCTCTCTCTCTCTCTCTCTCGCTTTTTTTAGTCCCTATCTTTCTGTCTCTTTCCATCTTTTTTTTTATCTAAGGATGTCTTTTTTAATTTCTTTAAAAGTCATATGAACATGAGGCATTCCTTTTCCTTCCTTTAAAATATTCAACAAAATGTGTCCCTTTTCTGTCTCTCTCTAAGTCTCTTTCTCTCTCCCCTTTTGTGAACCATCTATCTTCTTTTTTCTTTTCAGCCTCTCTCTCTCTCTTTCTCTGTGTCCCTCT
>NW_007481720.1:0-298 GCF_000475195.1 Diaphorina citri
GTTCTTCAGGAGTCTTCAGTTCAACTCGGTTCTCAGCTTAGGTTTAGGGGAAAGGTTCAGGCAAGTTGACCTGATATGTCATTTATTTTTAGCGACATGGGCATCAGCAGTTTATGAGGTTGTCTTTTCACGACTCTTTCCTTTCAAGAAATCAAAAGTCTCTGTACACCGCTCTCTATAAAATGAAAATCTGTCTCTTTCTTCGTGCCTGTAGCCTTCATCTGCTTCAAGGACCTAAGAGTGCACATTTTGCTCGCCATTTTGCGAAGTTCACTATTTGACATTAATAACTAACCTG
>NW_007481721.1:0-298 GCF_000475195.1 Diaphorina citri
TTTTGATAGAGGAAACTGTGAATAACCCCTAAGGTCTTATCGTCCGGAAATCGAAGAGAGAAGGAAGACAGGATAGGAGAAAGCCAGCCGTTTCCGGTTTCGAGAATGAACCTTATCCCTTCAGGATGAAATCCGCACCGGGTGGGAAACCGGCGACCTAGCGCTTACAAGGCAGACGACCTACCCAGCACCCACCAAGCTAACTAGGTTGGCTAAGGGGGAGTTTTAAAAACATTTTGAATAGGTTTTCTTTGAACGATTGCGCTTACCTATTTTGTAGGTACCATTTATTTGTATG
>NW_007481722.1:0-298 GCF_000475195.1 Diaphorina citri
CTGACTGGGGTAGGGGGCGGGGTTTAGTTTTGGTTGAGTGCTGATCAAGCAGCAAACACTTTTGATAAGCTTCGTTATCCGGGTGACATTGTGGGGGTCCGAGTCACAAGTTGGACATGATTGAAATGGACACAGGATTGACAGGAAATAGAAATGTAAGTGCTAGACTGCTAGATAGTTATGAGTGCACCAATTATAGCGGAGTTAGAGCAGATGCAGATGACTGACGACAAAAGTTGTGCTGTAAAAAAATAAGGTAGGTGGTAGGTTAAATTATTAAAGTATGATTAGGTAGGTA
>NW_007481723.1:0-297 GCF_000475195.1 Diaphorina citri
AAAAAAAAAAAAAAAAAAAACGTAGATAAGTAAGGTACCTATGCAAAATCAGACAAAAAAAACTACAGAAGGGTGTAAAATATAGGTTTTATATTTACCTAGAGGTAGTTCAAATTTCAAAAAACAAGTAGGTACAAGTGGTAAGTAGGTATAACACATACCTATAGATGTTCTAAAGATTAGAATAATCTGGTGTGAACATCACACGACTTTCCTTATCCTATTGAATGATACTTATTTTTATGTTCTATAGTAACTTTTACAATATCTCTAACCGTTTAGTCAGTATAGCTGAAA
>NW_007481724.1:0-297 GCF_000475195.1 Diaphorina citri
GATTGAGGCCCTGATCATTTCCCTGTATTACCTAATTGGAATATGGTAATATTATCTCTCTCTTTTCCTCTCTCTCTCTCCTTCCCTCGCTTTCTCTCTCTCTCTCTCTCTCCTTCCCTCGCTTTCTTTCTCTCTCACACACACAATTACTATCCCTATTCTACTTCCCTCCTCTCTTTCTAACCTCTGGTTTAAATGCACTTTAAACTTTTGTCTTTACTCCTCTTCCTTTCTCTCTCTCTCTCTCTCTCTCTCTCTCTCTCTCTCTCTCGATCCCTTTTCTCTCTTCTTTCCTTT
>NW_007481725.1:0-297 GCF_000475195.1 Diaphorina citri
TCAGGGCCGTCCAGATGGGGCTCCATTCGGCCGCATGTGCCCTGGGCCCGGGCTCTTCAAACAAAAGCTCAAACTACTCAATTATAGGTCTCATCAGCTAGAGCCACCAGCTTAGTTACCTTCGAGTTGGAGGGTAGCTCGCCTGTCCTGTAAGCACTGGGTCGCTGGTTCAATTTCTGCATGTCCGGGATGGTCTTTATCCTAAACAGATAAGGTTTGTTTTTGGAACGGCTGGCTTTCTCCTATCCTGTCTTCTCTCTTTGCTCTCGGGACGATAAGACCTGGGTAGTTGCAGCT
>NW_007481726.1:0-297 GCF_000475195.1 Diaphorina citri
ACCTAGCTAGATATTCTTTGAGCGATTTTAAAATGACACTCTCTTTGAGTTATTATAAAATGACTCTCTTCAACAATCCATGTACTGTTCAACACTACCACTAGAACAGTATTCACTACTTCTCCTTCCTAAACCCTTTTCCGATTTCAATTGGCTATTGTGCTAGCCCACTTCCTCCTCTAAGCCATCTGTTGGCCCACTCCACTAAGTTGGTCCACTCAGTCATCTGTTGGCCCACTACATCCACTAAGTCTTGTGTTGGCCCCACTTGTGTTTACTGGTCGCTTTTGTGCTAGT
>NW_007481727.1:0-297 GCF_000475195.1 Diaphorina citri
GAGTTTGGACCTCCCCCCCCCTCGACAAAATCCTGCATACGGCCCTGCCTGTTTATTATATGTAAAATGTTACATAGTACAGCCTACGTATTGTACCTACCTACGTTCTCTGTAACGCAAAAAAGTTTTTATACATCTCCTGTGTATGCGTAACAAGAGATAAAGGCCTAAGAATAAAAACAGAGTGAAGTAGAGAGCATTGAGCAGGGGTTTCCAACTTTCATGTTTATGCGGGCCACATGCTACATTGGGGGGGTACTTGGCCGGCCACATATGTACATAGGGGCGCACCCCCCC
>NW_007481728.1:0-297 GCF_000475195.1 Diaphorina citri
TGCAATCTTGAAAGTTCAGGGTTCCGCAAAGATGTTCACCTTTTGAAAAGGGTTCCGCGGGCCAAACTAATTAAGAAAAACTGCTCTAGTAATCTGTTGGTATTTGGCCTCGCCAACTTTTTGATTTGGCTTCGTCAACTTTTATTCCCCGTGTAAGTACCATAACCATTTTAGTTCCAAGAATCATGGCAGGTCTTCGTCCCGTGTGGCCGAAAATCATAAACTATCGTTTAGTAGGGCATCATCAATATGTCCCCACTTCTATTGTTACCCATAATTACTATTTAATAAGATGAC
>NW_007481729.1:0-297 GCF_000475195.1 Diaphorina citri
CTTCTCCACAACATGTTTGGTTTCGGTAATTTTTGTACAATTTTGCATTCATATTAGTTTATATTGTCATCTTTTTTTTCGTTATTCTTCCTGACTATTTTTTGCATTTTCTTGTGCCGAAATTTTGTTCTCTCGATTTGGTGTCATCAACCAGAGCTTGCAAGAGTGATAGAGAGTGTTTCCATTTTGTTGTTCAAGAGGATTTGTAGGTTTTCCTCATATGTACATATTGACAAAGGAGGTGTTATCGTCCCAAAATCGAACAGAGAAGGAGGAAAGGATAGAAGAAATCCAGCC
>NW_007481730.1:0-297 GCF_000475195.1 Diaphorina citri
CGAATAACGGATGCGTTTGCGGACCTGCCGGACGGTGGAGGCCATGGTAAGTATCCTCTGTGACCGAGTAAGAGCACTTCGATCGCGGGTTCGATTCCCGCCCGGGGCGGATTTCGTAGAAGCTTAACCTATCCTTTTGAGGGCTATTTTTAATCCCTACATTTAAGCCTCAGCTTGGACTTTTTGTGTATGGAGTGGATTTTATCTTCAACAGATAAAGTTCGTTCTCGGAACGGCTGGCTTTCTCCTATCCTATCTTCCTTCTCTCTTCGATTTCGGGACGATAAGACCTTAGCA
>NW_007481731.1:0-297 GCF_000475195.1 Diaphorina citri
GGCACTAAAAACTGACCATCGAAATTTTGACCCGATTACATTACTTTCCTTCCTATAGGATAAGGAAAGTAAAAAGGTTAGACCCCCGGAAATGGCACTTATTGGTAATTCACTCAGAGTAGTTTCTCGAGAAGCTTAAAAACTAGAAGACCCGAAAGTGAGATACTCTATAGATATAGACTCCCGAGATATACTGTATAGTACTCACAACATGGAAACTTTGTCAGACGTACACGTCATATACAGACTATGTTACAAGTTTAACATAATAATGGTTCCAGTTCCTTGCAGTATTGT
>NW_007481732.1:0-297 GCF_000475195.1 Diaphorina citri
GATGAGAGGAACAAGGGAAATGGAATTGAAACCAGGGACTATTCTAAGAGATGAGAGGAACAAGGGAAATGGAATTAACACCAGGGACTATTCTAAAAGATGAGAGGAACAAGGGAAATTGAATTGAAACCAGGGACTATTCTAAGAGATGAGAGGAACAAGGGAAATGGAATTGAAACCAGGGACTATTCTAAGAGATGAGAGGAACAAGGGAAATTGAATTGAAACCAGGCACTATTCTAAGAGATGAGAGGAACAAGGGAAATGGAATTGAAACCAGGGACTATTCTAAAAGAT
>NW_007481733.1:0-297 GCF_000475195.1 Diaphorina citri
CAGTGCTATTCAAAAATTGTAGTCATAAAAACAAAAATTAGAAAAATATATGTGGGCAGGTGGGCCAATAAATGGTACTTTTTTTAAGTGGGCGAATAAATGGTACACTTACCCTATCTTGTGAGTTTTCGAGTACATCCTAACAAAAATAAATAAAGGAATATTGATATTTCGCGGTACCACAGCCTGGTCGCGGTCGGCCGGATGTATACTTGGCAAATATTTCGGGCACAAATCTGGCGCTGTGTTATTTCGCGATGTTTGTGGTAAAACAAGCAGGGTCCGTCCCTCCGGGAA
>NW_007481734.1:0-297 GCF_000475195.1 Diaphorina citri
TACATATTCGACACTGGTTCCTATGTGAAAGACACCAGTTCATTTCATGGTGACATCTGGGATACTCTGGGTCTCTCCACTCTATTCTCTATTCCATCTAGGAGTTCATTAATGTTTCCAAAAATCTGTTTTTGTCTTTACTAAATGTTCTGGAACCCCGGCAACGGGGGATATAACCATTACTGTTTCCATTTGTGATGTTGTTTATGTGAGTGTGTTTGTGTCGTTTTTAATATCGGTGTGTTGTCTGAATTGTCCCATTCTTCTTCGAGTTTTATTAGGTGACGTGTGTTCACC
>NW_007481735.1:0-297 GCF_000475195.1 Diaphorina citri
CGAAGCGTGTGTGAAGCTGAGTGAGGAGACGTGTAAATGTATCGTGTATCAGATTGCGATGGCCTTGCAGTATTTGCACTCCTTGAGTAAGACCCTGATTTTTTTCTTCTTTCTTTCTTTTTGTTCTGTGGAAAAACGGACTGAAATGGGGAAAATTACTCAACTTTCCATGTCCGTAGAACAATCTCACAATATTGGAAAATTTGTTTTTTAAAAGCTTTGAACACCCAGGAAATGAGAATTATCTAGCATTAAAGAAATTTCAGATATGGTCTCGAAAGTGGTATGTTTGAGTTT
>NW_007481736.1:0-297 GCF_000475195.1 Diaphorina citri
AATACCTCACCTTTTTTGCTGGAATTTCAACATTCAGCCAGCTCTTCAGTTGTCCATTTGTCTTCACAAGTCTACAATTCACCACTTTGGTTCCAAACAATCCAATTTGAAGAAATTGAACTTTCATCATGCGATAAACTTGCGGATTGACATTGAACAGTTTCAGTGTCAAAACTTGACTTCTGAATTTCTCAGAATATAAAATGACGAAAAGAATTCAATTGAGAAACTAAAACAACTAAAACTAAACAAACTGCCCACAGACTTTACTATGTGATGTGTTTGTTTTGTGGTTGT
>NW_007481737.1:0-297 GCF_000475195.1 Diaphorina citri
TAAATACCTACACTACTTACCTAAATATCTTTTTGTTCTTTTTTTGGTTTTAGCTCTTTAGTCTTCTACATTCAAATTCTTGCAGTACAGGGAAATTCTTGCAGCTGATGTCTTCCAACTATCACGTAGTATCGCATTTACTTCTTCAATTGCTGGACGTTTTATTAGAAACTCCCAGATAACGTGACCCTTCTCACTTCTGAGAAAATTTCTCTTGGAGTTCCTGGAAATATTTCGACATTTACCTGGTACTCGTGATAAAGCATTTCGCACAGCATAAAAGTAACAATTAATAAA
>NW_007481738.1:0-297 GCF_000475195.1 Diaphorina citri
AGAGAGAGAGAATGGAAAGGATAAAAGAGAGAGGTTGAAAGAGAAAAAGGGAGAGAAAGAGAAAGCGAGCTATGTTTACTTTAAAGAGGTACACCTACTACCTATACTGCGTATGAACTTCATGATGGTAGGAAAATTTCAGTCTGAAAACTGAAAACAAAAGTTGAAAAAATACAAACATGTCATACCCTAAGAACAAACCTAGGAAAGTATAACAATAAAAGGTCCTCACATTATGAGTGAGGGCCTTAGTGTTGTAGTGGTTATCGTGCTGGACTGAGAATCTGGAGGTTGAAT
>NW_007481739.1:0-297 GCF_000475195.1 Diaphorina citri
TTCACAGTATTCCTGTAATAATTTCGGGATATGATATGACAGGCATCTTTCTCCATATTTAGTGAATACTCTTGGTTTTTCAAAGTCTTGTCTTCTTAGTTGATATTGTGTTTCTGTTTTCTTTCTATATTTAGGGTTTTTAAAGTGCTGGGTGACCATTATGAATGTTGCTATGTCTCTTATTTTCATTAGTTTCATATCTTTATCATCAAATAAATATCTAATGATTTTCCTTTGTACACTGTTGAGAGGTTCAAGTACGTATTCTGGGGCATATGTGTATAGAGTTACGCCATA
>NW_007481740.1:0-297 GCF_000475195.1 Diaphorina citri
GAAAAGCCAGCGTCGCGGCGACAGCACGTTGAATACACCAGTCTTCCATGGATCATTGAAGTTAAGCAACATTGCGCGAAGTTAGTATCAAGATGGGTGACCATCTGGGCGATCGCAAGCTGTTGGCTTTTCCCGGCCTCACTCAGGCTGGGTTTATTGTGAGTAGACTGTAGGCTGGTGGGAGCTTGTCGCCCAATGGAGGGGAATGTGAAACCCCCCATTTGGATAGATTTGCTGGTTAGAGTGACTCAAAACCTGTCTTTCTGCTCCTTCAACTACACAAACTGTATCCTAATC
>NW_007481741.1:0-297 GCF_000475195.1 Diaphorina citri
CAGATGAGTCTAAACACTAGGGAAGTAATATGGCCACTTTGGTTTGGAGTTGATCTGGAAGCAGACAGGAAAAGGAATATGGGTTAGCTTAAACAAAATAATAATCCTCGTTCCCGGCTTATCTTCCCGACAATTCTTCGTGGTTGGTTCAATAAAAATTGCTTTTTTAAAGGGGTTTAGGCCAGCCTAGTTAGCTTGGTTGGTAGCGCATCTGTCTTGTAAGCGCTAGACCGCGGGTTCGATTCCCGATTATATCCTAAACTAATAAGGTTAGTTCACGGGAACATGGACTTCATC
>NW_007481742.1:0-297 GCF_000475195.1 Diaphorina citri
CTAGAAATAGTGGATGTGCCAAAACTCCAATGACTTTTAAAACACCTAGAAATAGTGGATGTGCCAAAACTCCAATGATTTTTAAAACACCTAGAAATAGTGGATATGCCAAAACTCCAATGACTTTTAAAACACCTAGAAATAGTGGATGTGCCAAAACTCCAATGACTTATAAAACACCTAGAAATAGTGGATGTGCCAAAACTCCAATGACTTTTAAAACACTTAGAAATAGTGGATGTGCCAAAACTCCAATGACTTATAAAACACCTAGAAATAGTGGATGTGCCAAAACTC
>NW_007481743.1:0-297 GCF_000475195.1 Diaphorina citri
GTATCCAATGGGAATAATCAAAGACGTAAAATTGACTTGGAGGCATATAATGCTTCGGGTTACAAAGGTGAAAGAGTAAATACTGTTGAAAAATGGTAGGAAACTGAAATTCGAAATAGACTTGGAAACTTTACTGAATGACCTTTTAGAGAGTAATAAATTCAGGACTTTGAAAAAGGATTAGAGGAAAACGAATTTAAGTACCTACCGAGGTGCACCCTTACACATAAACTGAATTGTTAAGTAAGGGTCATATAGAACAGTGGCATACAGAATAACACATCACCTGTAAGACAG
>NW_007481744.1:0-297 GCF_000475195.1 Diaphorina citri
TCTGGAGTTGTGAGAAGGCTATCTGCTGCGGGATTTTCTCTTCCGTCATGCGACTCAAGTGTCCTGCCCATCTAAGACATTTGATTCTTAGCAAGTCCTCTATTGATTTCATATTTGTTTGGTCCAAGATCTGTTCGTTGGAGACTTTGTCCTTCCAGCTGGTTCTTGTTATTGATCTTAGACAGTTATTGATCTTAGACCCTGATCAGTTATTGATCTTCCAAGCTTCAATCTGGTGTTGTACTTCATTCATTTGTCCATACAAGGCTATGTCGTCTGCAAACAACATCAGGTTCA
>NW_007481745.1:0-297 GCF_000475195.1 Diaphorina citri
TTTTCAAAACATTTTTTTTTATATTATAGAAAGTTTGATGAGTACCCACCCACGTACCACCAACCTTTTACCTACTTATCTAACAACGGTTGCTCTCTCCCACTTATTTGCCTTCTCTCTCTCTCTCTCTTGGCCTTTCTGTTAAGCTCAGAAGGCTTCTGTCCCTTATTTTTTCATCCAAAACACCAAATTGTATGAAAGCCGTGTTTCTTTCTAGTTATGCAATGTGCTAAACATAAAACGCAATTCGACTAGGTAAATAGCTCAGGTATCTATAGGTAATAACCAGGACCTCAA
>NW_007481746.1:0-297 GCF_000475195.1 Diaphorina citri
AAGACAGGATAGGAGAAACGAACTTTATGCCTTCAGGATAAAATCTGCCCCTGGCAGGAATCAAACCTGTGGCCTAGCGCTTATAAGGCTAAAAGGCTAACTAGGCAGGTAAAGTCACTTATATTTTGATTGAAAGTATTTTAATGGGTCACTTTCTGTTATTGTGTTGACCCAGCACCTGGATTGGAAGAAATCAAATGGGCATACTCACTGGTGTACGAAGTTAGAGAAGTGTATCCCGACACACAGCGGGCTAGATTGACATAGGACGGAACTTTAATATCAGTACCAGTGGGT
>NW_007481747.1:0-297 GCF_000475195.1 Diaphorina citri
CCAAAACACGTTTTGAGGTCCCTAGGGCCTAAATCCAAAGTTTCAGCCATTGGTCCGTGTGTGTGTCTGTCTGTGTGTGTATCTGTCTGTCTGTAAACAAAATATCTCGAGAACGGTAAGAGCTAGTTTTTCCATGATGGGAGTCGAACCCGGGGAAGGGAGAAGAGTTTGTCTGACACCGAGTAGAGTAGATGGTTGTAAAGTGCAGAGTGTGTGTGTGTGTGTGTGAAACAAAATATCTCGAGAACGGTAAGAGCTAGTTTTTCCATGATGGGAGTCGAACCCGGGGAAGGGAGA
>NW_007481748.1:0-297 GCF_000475195.1 Diaphorina citri
CATTATTATTTATCCTTCTTTTATGCTATATATAATCTACCAGATTCTATTGATACAAGATCAAGTGAATCAAGAGATGTGCAAGCGTCAATTTCACCATAAGCTCGACTTTACAGCACCATGATGGCAGACAGGTGACTGCTAGGTGGGAGTTCAAATTACAGGGTTCCTATAATCATTATATCCCTTCGTAATTAAATTACAGACTACCTTTCCTCTCCCCCTCTCTTTTTCCTCTAATGAACACACTGTGTGGTATAATTAACCCCCTGCCGTACCCCCGGCCCCTATTTTTAT
>NW_007481749.1:0-297 GCF_000475195.1 Diaphorina citri
AAGTAATGTGAACTAGGAAGTTTGGTTTGCACTAACCTCAACCTGGATGAATGCTTTGCATCCATTTTAGGAAGTAATTGAAGAAACATTTTGAAATCTATAGCCTATTGGGGTGATCCTCCTCTTCTGCTCCCCTCTGGTCAACCTTGCCCGCTTCATTCTTCTTCTCCTCCTCTTCCTCCTCTTCCTCTTCCTCCTCCTCCTCTCCCTCCTCCTCTCCCTCCTCCTCTTCCTCCTCCTCTTCCTCCTCCTCTTCCTCCTCCTCTTCCTCCTCCTCTTCCTCCTCCTCTTCCTCCT
>NW_007481750.1:0-297 GCF_000475195.1 Diaphorina citri
GAATCCGTTAGATGGGATTGAACCCATACCCTTCTGGTTAGCAGGCGACCTCTACACCACCGACAGTAGCTCATTCTATTTGAATGTTGTCTGTTTCAGGTAAGAACATCACCTCATCTTCCATACTGGTGTTGGAATACCAGCGGATTCTATTCCATCTATGTACCCGAGACCATCAATCCAAGATCCACTCTTGTAAGTTATTTCACCATCAGGTATTCAGGTAAGCCAGCAACAAGACCTCTCGTTATGGTCAGAAAACAACATTTTCTAGCGAGCAGGGGCGATAGCTCGTGG
>NW_007481751.1:0-297 GCF_000475195.1 Diaphorina citri
TTTTTTTTTTTTTTTTTTTTTTTTTTTTTTTTTTTTAAAGAGGTTTGACAGAGGGAACTGTAACGGCTAAGATCTTATATCGTCCCGAAATCGAAGAGAGAAGGAAGCCAGGATAGGAGAAAGCTAGCCATTCCGAGAAGGAACATTATCCGTTCAAGATAAAATCCGCCCCGGGCGGGAATCGAACTCGCGGCCTTGCGCTTACAAGGCAGACGTGCTGGTAGCACCAAGCTAACTAGGCTGGCTAGTGTTTTATGACTTTCTTTTAATTGGCAGGGTTTTCCTGGAGGAGCTCTT
>NW_007481752.1:0-297 GCF_000475195.1 Diaphorina citri
AACTGGAAATCAAAATTACAGCAAGAAAATCCGTTCCTTCCAAATCTTATCCAGCAAAATAGGGTTGACGATACCAATAGCTCATTAAGCTATACATAGATCTCTCAGGAAAAAAGGATCCCTGGGGCTCTAAAGAACCGAGTGAGTCTAGATTCCTGATGAGCAAATTTCCATTATGTGATAGGTCAATAGTTCTAACTTTATTGTAAGCCACTAACGCTTCCTGTATTTTACTTTCAGGAATTACCAAAAATATCCACTCAAAAGATCGCACTGAAAGGTTCGCCAATTTTGGAC
>NW_007481753.1:0-297 GCF_000475195.1 Diaphorina citri
CGGCCCAAGTTTTTGGTTTAACCGTTCTTGGGGTGCGGCAACTGTTGTTTTATCCATATGAAGAGCTCCTATTGACTGTGTCTCTCTCTTGCGAGATTTCCATCGAAAAGGTTGCACATATACCTTCTCCGCTAATTGTTCGTATGAATATCTTCACTAGAAAATTTCTCTCTTAAAGTGCTTTTTGGTGTAATCGTTTTGAACAGCCAAAAACTCTGATTTTTATGCAAGTCCGAAGTCGTTCAATTTTTCTGTTTGACGCTCCACACCACCACATTTCATCTTGTTGACACACCA
>NW_007481754.1:0-297 GCF_000475195.1 Diaphorina citri
GATTTACCGGTATTTTTTAAATCGATTTATCTCGGGATCTAGAAGTTGTAGGAGACAAAGAAAAATTCCGTTGGTCCTTATTTTTCCTGCTCTATGACTTTTAAACATCACCCAAGTAAGCGCAACTGATCTATTAATAGACCTGGATAAATTTTATGACGACTTGGATTTCAGATATGACAAAGTCCAACACATTAACCATTACACCACTGAGGCTAAATTTGTCCCAAATGTACCCACCTTGAACTCCTCACTCTGCTTGAACTTCTCGTGTTTCAAGTTGACCACCTCCACCAT
>NW_007481755.1:0-297 GCF_000475195.1 Diaphorina citri
GTATCACAAGTAGGGTGTTCCTATTTAAGATTTTTAAGTTGACCCCCCTGGGGCCCCGCCCCTGATAGTGTCGAAAAATCGAGATCCCCTAAAAGGTTCCCTTAAAAATAAGGAATTTTGTGTTTTAAGGTTTTTAAAAATAAAAAAAATATTCCAAACGGTTCTCGAGTATTCAGGGGTGGCAACTTTTTTTAAAACTGGGGCCCCGCCCCTGATAGTGTGAGCTTTCTCAGTATTACACGGAAGCCTTTGATTCAGATTTCTTTTCAAATGAAACAGACATGGAGGTTCTGGTGG
>NW_007481756.1:0-297 GCF_000475195.1 Diaphorina citri
ATATTATACCCACCCAGACAGTGGAGAGTAACTCCCAGGCATCTGACTGACTGACTGAGTAGTTCACTGAAAAGAGTGTTTCTCTTTCTTAACTCACTCACTCTTTTGGCCATACTTGATACTTACAGCTCTCACTGTAGCATCCACATTCAAATGCAAACCATGAGGCCCGTTCATATGTTTCAACATGACAGCATTTGCAAAGTGTTCATAGGGTAGAATGATTTTACCATTCTCTCGGAGAATCAGCCTTCCTTGTGAGTCTAATGTTACTCTGGATGCTAACATTCTGAAATG
>NW_007481757.1:0-297 GCF_000475195.1 Diaphorina citri
AGACGAAAAAACCCAGTCTCTCCTTCGCAGCATCCTGTATATGGAGCAGACATTTTGCATTGAGAGGGATTACTGGGTATTGTACATAATTACGAGCATCACTCAAGGATTAGCACAATGTATGTTAATCCTTTCATATCCCATGTCATCCCGCCCGAACTGGGATCATAACGGGGAAGAGATGTTTTAACTTTTTGACACCAGCCTTTCGCTCATCCTTTCCATTCTTTCCCAGTTTCGGTGAAAGTTGTTGCTTTTTGTGAGAGGGATTCTTTGCTTTCAGAGGGTATTGAACAA
>NW_007481758.1:0-297 GCF_000475195.1 Diaphorina citri
TGTTCGCGGATTTCGCGATTATGTTCGCGGATTTCGCGATTATGTTCGCGGATTTCGCAATTGTGTTCGCGGATTTGGCGATTTTGTTCGCGGATTTGGCGATTATGTTCGCGGATTCGCGTCCCGAATCGACATTTTGGATATTTGGCAAGCCTACCCATAAATACCTTTCCCATTACTATAATTAACGTAGTCTTAGAGGCACTTTTATAAGCAATACAAACTACAAAGACAGTAGTTATTTTAACCTTTGGTCCAAGTTTACGTCTCTTTTTGACAGCATGTTTTTGTGGATCT
>NW_007481759.1:0-297 GCF_000475195.1 Diaphorina citri
CTTTTGGTGGATTTTTTCTCCTAGAGGCCAAATTCTGAAACATCTTAGAACTTAGATGTAAGAAAAGTGAAAAATTTGACCTGACCTATGATTTATGTCTATGTTGTGTTGCTTTTATTGGTCAATCTTTGTTGTTTTCTTATCAGGTAAATGAATGTCTTTTGTCTTTCAGAAGAGGGTAAATTGAAACCTGCCAACATTTAAATCTTTTTTACATGTTGTTGAATAGGTCTGACAGTAGGGAACAACAGGTTGTAGGTATCATCCCAAAATCAAAAAGATCTTATCCATTTAGGA
>NW_007481760.1:0-297 GCF_000475195.1 Diaphorina citri
TAAAGGGAGAACGGGCTCTAGTCTTGATTTTAAATCATTACATGAAAGTAAATTCGAAAAATCAAATCAAGAATAATAGTATTAAGCAATTTAGGTGGGTACATAGGTTCTGATTTTCTTTAATCACGATCGAATAAACTATAGTCTAAAAAATTCCCGGAGGGACGGACCCAGCTTGTTTTTATTTCTATCTTGCCTCTCTTTATACCTTCCTCTCTTTCCCTATCCTTTTTTCTTTCTATCTCCACCTCTCTTTACACTCTCTCTCCTAATCTTCCTCTTCCTCCCTCCTCTCTC
>NW_007481761.1:0-297 GCF_000475195.1 Diaphorina citri
TAGTAGTAGCCTACTGCTGGAGTAAAGGGACTTTTCAGTCCTATGCGAGCAGTATAAATAAGCACTATTATCTTATCTAAAAAGTGTCAGAATCTATCAGTATAAAAGAGGTAGGTAAAGAGGAAGAGGCAATGAGGAAGCGTACCAAAGTCCATCGAATTTGGTCGAATACAGTGTAGACCATACTGTATACCAGTCACGCTCAGAACGTCTGACCCACCCAGGTCTGACGAACCGTCGGAGCATGTGTGTGGCGGGAAGATCTTCCAACCGGGGTCTGCCCGTCTGAGAGTCCTG
>NW_007481762.1:0-297 GCF_000475195.1 Diaphorina citri
AGCACTTTAACAGGCTCAAGTACATTTAAAGGAATTGCCAAGTACAAGTACAAGTCCAAGTACTTGTACTTGCAATTCTATTTAAGCAAGTACAATTACAATGTTCTTGTACTTGAAAGTGAGAAGTACAAGTACTTGTACTTATAAAAAGTACGGCAGTGCCGAAATGGGACTGAAAAGTCCCTTTACTCCCGCAGTCTAAACAAGGTCTTGTGTATTTGGTACAGAATAAATTCATGTACCTTTTACAAATTACTACTACAAAAAAAAAAAAAAAAAAAAAAAAAAAAAAAAAAA
>NW_007481763.1:0-297 GCF_000475195.1 Diaphorina citri
GGTCAACATAATTATAGACTTCGTCTGATGCATCGGCACCATATTTGGAGCAAATCTATATTCGGCTACCAGAGATGGCACGTGATCACAGGGGTCAACAACCTTGGACACAAGAATGGCGCCAACTGAAGTCCAGTTGTCATTCTTCTCTGACCTTGAGAGGAAAGTTGTACTTAGGATCGGTAGTTGAGTTGAGTCCTGAGGACCTGAGGTTGGAGAAAAGGTACTATGATCGTTTGTACTGGTTTTTGGCGCAAAAATCATGGTTTGTGAATGCTTTTTTAAGGGGCTTTCTAA
>NW_007481764.1:0-297 GCF_000475195.1 Diaphorina citri
TCAATTAAAAATAAAAACTTTTTTCTAGTTAGGTATGAGTACCTCATACTCTAAAATACTTAAAGCAAACCATTTTATCATTCTGTCTGTTGAAATTGGGTCATCCATGTTTTGGTTCACCGGACAGGTCCGACTCATAAAAACAGTGCTTGGCCAGCCACTAGCACTCAGACAATCTGACAGAACTAGGTCTGTAAGGACCGCCGCGCCGCCGAAACATGTGTGGCAGGAAAAACTTGCCTCCTTAGCCTTCAGACCGTCTGAGTAGGAGGCTTTTTCCGCCACACACCATCCGTC
>NW_007481765.1:0-297 GCF_000475195.1 Diaphorina citri
CGGCGGGCTTTCTCTTATCCTGTTCTCCTTCTCTCTTCGATTTTGGGCCAATAAGACCTCCGTTGTTACAGTTCCCTCAATCAAATCTCTTGATTTGCACTAGGCTGATTCGAAACAAGAATAAACCTATTTTAAACCTAAACTGAAAATCGGGCGTTTCCCACTTTTTCTGAGCAGCCTATACCCGAGTTTCCCACCAGTAAAAAGTACATTATTGGATTAATTAGAATTAATCCCACCGGCTTAAGAGTGAGCAATACGGTGAGAGCCATACCTCCTTGTTTAAATCAGAAACAT
>NW_007481766.1:0-297 GCF_000475195.1 Diaphorina citri
TTATTATTATTATTTTGACTCTTGTTTCATTGCCGTTTATACAGGTTTCTCACTTATGACTTAGATGGGTCCCATCAATTCTTTTTCATCCAAATATTTTGAACCGCTCCTATTTTTTACTTTCTATTACCCTTACGTATAGGGAACCTATACAAGGTAATGAGAAAGTATTTGTTCTGCTTATACCTACTTATATAATATGTATACCTTTTTTTTTAAGGAAAGGATTTTGCCTGTTAGCATTTCTTCCCTTTTCTTTGCCCTTCTCCTCTCTCATTCCATATTCAATCCTGCCAT
>NW_007481767.1:0-297 GCF_000475195.1 Diaphorina citri
AAAAAAATGTAATGCTGAGATACCCACAAAAGTTGTGGAGAGGCACTGCTGCTTGGTCTGATTTTGATTCAGGTGACAGCAGACAACACTTTTCCTCTTCCGAACCAAATTTCAGCGCGAAAACGCGACTTGGGTCATTGTAACAGGCAGTTAAATGTATGTATGTACCTATGCCTTTATTTATTGTAAATAATTACAATAATTACTTTTGTAGTTCCTGTTTCTGGGTATGAAAGCATCTTGTAGACGCGGCCTAGACACTCACTCTCTCCGGTGACTTGTGAACTGCCTCGGGCA
>NW_007481768.1:0-297 GCF_000475195.1 Diaphorina citri
GCAATAATAATCATGTCAACAAATCTCGCGGAGACAGTAATCTGATTTTAATTGTCATTTAGTATTTGTTTTTCAAGTTTCAAGTAATAAGTGAGTCTATCTATTTGATTATGTTTTATACCTAAGGGGAAGCAAATTTATTTAGGTAGGCAACTAGGCATAGTGGCATACGCTTGCCTGATGTAGGTCTTGAGTTATGGGCGATGCATGATTGTTATTAAAGAAAGTATTGAGACCATATTAATGCGAGTCAACTCGACCAAGAGTAATGTCAAAACTGCAAAGACTCGACTTGGA
>NW_007481769.1:0-297 GCF_000475195.1 Diaphorina citri
GACTCTAGGCCCTTTGGACTTCATATTTTGAGTACTTGTTCAGAAGTCACGTCAATGGAAAATTGCTACAAAAAGGAGCTGTCACAATTTGAGCAGTGACCAGTGTTGCTATAGGGTTAGGTTAAACACAAAAAGGAGCTGTCACAATTTGAGCAGTGACCAGTGTTACTATAGGGTCAGGTTAAACGCAAAAAAGAGTTTTCAAAATTTGAGCAGTGACCAGTGTTATTATAGGGTTAGGTTAAACACAAAAAGGAGCTTTCTTTTTCATGGCCGTGGCTTCTGATTAATTACCTT
>NW_007481770.1:0-297 GCF_000475195.1 Diaphorina citri
CACTCACTCACGATACACTGGTCGCGCTAGCGCTAACTTTGTACGTGCGGTGGTTTCCGGAACTAGTGATGCTGGTTGGTCGCGCGTTTACTAGCGCTAACTTCGTCCGTGCGGTAGATTCTGAAACTAGTGACGATGGTTGGTGACAGGTTTCCTAGCGCTAACTTTGTCCGTGCGGTGGATTTCGGAACTAGTGATGTTGGTTTGTGGTGTCCGAATGGATGCGATGTTTTTCAGTCGTGTGTGTCACCGCGTAGTACGACGTGACCCTTGAGGTGTGTCATCTGCCTGATCATG
>NW_007481771.1:0-297 GCF_000475195.1 Diaphorina citri
ACCCTCAAATAAGTGGGCTTCATTTTGCGTCCTCAAATGCAGACCTCATCTGTCTTGTGGTTTGCCACAGTACGTTATTATCAATTCCCTTCGAAATTGACCTTTAGACTAAAATAGAAGTGGGGAAATATGTAGGTATAGGGGGAAAAGTAGTTGTTTTTGTTGTCATTGTTGTTTTTGTTTATGGTGTTGCTGTTGTTGTTGTTGTCGTCGTCGTTCTTGTTGTTGTACATAGTAGACTTTTATATTAAGTGGAGGAACTCAGCCTGATGTGTACTCTCACTTTCAAGTACCCAG
>NW_007481772.1:0-297 GCF_000475195.1 Diaphorina citri
TGGTCACGCGATTCATACGGTCCGCCAAGGAGTTGAAGACGCCGGAAAATATGGTGAGAAAATGATTTAAAAAAAAAATGAGTGTTTTACCGCCATTTGTATTTCGTAGCAATGAAACACCTGCTACATTACACTCCTGTGGTCTGTTTCGTAGCATGCCCATCCCGTTAGTATGTCCCTCATCAGATGGACGAGAAGAGACACAATAATTCCCTTTTAGGTGCTGGGTCAACACGAGAACACCAGAAAGTAACCCGTTGAAATGTTTGCAATCGAAAAACGAGACAGATGTTTTTT
>NW_007481773.1:0-297 GCF_000475195.1 Diaphorina citri
CCGTTTTGATTTATTTTGGTTTTTTCGTTGAAATCCCAGCTGTTGATTATTTCCTTCGTTTTGTATATTGTTATCTCTTGTTTGTTTTGATATTTACTTAGGTGACTTTGTAGCGACTTGTTTACTCGGTTTATGTGGTAATTTAGGTTCAGATCATCGTATCTCTCAGGAATTTGTATGAAATGAGTATAGGTTGATTTATATGTCTTAAAAATTTTGTCAATCGCTTCTTTAATTTCGTATATTGGTGTTTTTTGTATGTCGTGCGTTCCTGCCATAATTATGAGATGTGTGCAT
>NW_007481774.1:0-297 GCF_000475195.1 Diaphorina citri
GATGGGATAATGTTCGTTCTCGGAACGGCTGGCTTTCTCCTATCCTGTCTTCCTTCTCTCTTCGATTACGGGACGATATCAAAGTTTCCTCTACCAAACCAGATCAAACCTCTTAAAAGTCTCCTAGCCAGGCCTATTATTATCATCACCACTATTATTATCACTATTATTGTTATTATTTATCATTGAGGAAGGAAAGGGGGACCAATGTTTGAACAAAATACCCGTTTTTCTACCATACCCGTCTTTTCGCAGCATGTGGTACATACAACTTTTTATCTAGCCCTTTCAGTACTG
>NW_007481775.1:0-297 GCF_000475195.1 Diaphorina citri
GAACCCCGCTTCAAGATGCTCGAGTCGCATCTCTTGGAATGGCCTTTCGCCCGATGCTTCATCTCACACCCTTCTGAGTACGCTAGATCTCTCAGACTCTCAGAAGAGGCATACCTCAAATTCTCGACTCCGAACCCCGCTTCAAGATGCTCGAGTCGCATCTCTTGGAATGGCCTTTCGCCCGATGCTTCATCTCACACCCTTCTGAGTACGCTAGATCTCTCACACTCGTATTTATGAACAAGAATGATCGTTCTTAGATCAGTCTCAAGTCAAAATTGACCAATCAAATGCCTT
>NW_007481776.1:0-297 GCF_000475195.1 Diaphorina citri
TCTTCGGAGAAATTATTAAAAAAAAAAAAAAATCAACACAAGGGTAATACTCTCATTTAAATACCTAGGTTCGGGGTTCACTGGTAGAGACTGATTTCGCCCTTTGATTGTAATTTCTTGTATTTCTGTACACTGATGTAAATATAACTTATGTACCTAAATATAACCAATAAAGATTCGAAATAAATAAGAATGTGGGCCATATCTGTCCTTCGGAGTCCCATAGACGAGGTGAAAAAATAAGAAAAGCAGCCAAGGTGAAAAAATAAGAAAAGCAGCCGAGGTGATTTCGACTTA
>NW_007481777.1:0-297 GCF_000475195.1 Diaphorina citri
ACACCCTCAGGTGTCCCAGATTTTCTCCTAGGGCGAGGTTCTTAATTTATAGCAATGTACTTTACTAGTAAAATAAATCTAGAGGAATATTAACCATAGGGTCAAACTTGCTCTACCTGAAGGTCCTAGGGCTCCATGTCATCTTCTGTGCCATAGCATGGCATAATGTATGAGGTGTGACGTATGATGCATTCCCCATGCTATCAACTTCATTAATAACAACGTACGCTACGAACACCTAGGAGCTTATGGCATTAAATATATCATAGTATATGTCACGCCGTTTGTCACGCGACT
>NW_007481778.1:0-297 GCF_000475195.1 Diaphorina citri
TACCATGGGAATACAGAACTCCTTGTAGTCAGAACGAGCTTCTACCAGTTGAATACCGGCTTGATATGCCTGAAATAACAAAATGGTGGTCTATTAGATAAAAGAAAACGTCAATATAAAACAGAAAATAGAAAAGGCCAACATATCACAGAATACAATAATGTTAAAGTGACTGAGGATTTTTTTTCCCTCTATTTTACGTAGGCGCAACCACTTCATCCTGCTGAAAAAAGGAAATGTTTGTTACAAATGTCGTTCCCCCAATTAATATAATACACCTCGCAAAATTTTTATAAC
>NW_007481779.1:0-297 GCF_000475195.1 Diaphorina citri
CAGTACTGTCATGCCGTCTTTCTCTTTATAGCTAGGTTTATCGAAGTCTATAAGCTAGAGTGCTAGAGGTTAGAAAGCCAAACAACATAGGTATGGTGTATGCTGTATGGTGTAGTGTGTAGTATACGTATAATACTCGTAAATAGCTGGAGACTATATTAAAAATCTGTACGTAAGCACTTACCTCTCAAAAGGGATACCCTTAGACATCTCTCTGAACACATAATATTAAGTACCTATCTTATATCTACACGCACATAAACTAAAGGTTTTTACGAGGCCATGTGTGTCTCTTGT
>NW_007481780.1:0-297 GCF_000475195.1 Diaphorina citri
GGGCTAAGTTAGTAAGTTCTTGTTTCTTGACAAGTAAAATTTCAAAAATTCGCGGGTTGATTTGTTTACATTTTAACTGTGTGAAGTTAGCACATATCGTTTATGGTTCTTTTAAATCAGGGGTGCCCAAGCTGTGGGTCAGAAATCCCTTGGAATGAGGCTTTTTCCGAAATACGGGGTGTGCATATCTGTTGTCTGGGTACCTTATTGAAGAAATCATGAACCACTCAACCTAATTCTTGAAAATATTAATATAATCTATTGATTTTATTTTAAAAGACCAAACTAATTTTCTAG
>NW_007481781.1:0-297 GCF_000475195.1 Diaphorina citri
TATTTTGGGTTGCACTCAGCCTCGTGAGAATATAAGTAAGCTGGTTGAAATCTCAGCGAAAAAACAAGGCATAGAACCCTGATACGACGTTGGTAGTTTAAAAAAAACTGCTTCTCATCTCTAAAAGTGTGAAAAATGTTAAACGTAAACCCCAGAAGTCCCACTACAACAACAACAACAGCAACAAGAACAACAACAACAACAACAAACTATATTAAGTTATTCCAAAATACTCGCAAAGTCTTTCTGTTTACTCACTACCTCCCCACTACTCAGTACTGTCATACATATTTATTA
>NW_007481782.1:0-297 GCF_000475195.1 Diaphorina citri
AAAGTTGAGCGCCACTTGAATTTCCACGTGCATCATGATGACATTAAATCTCAGGTCAGTCTGATGAGGTCTGAAACAGAAAACACAAGTCAAGTCTGATGAGGTCTGAAACAGAAAACACAAGTCAAGTCTGATGAGGTTTGAAACATAAATCACAAGTCAAGTCTGATGAGGTCTGAAACATAAATCACAAGTCAGGTCTGATGAGGTCTGAAAAAACATCAAGAAGAAGAAGAAGAAGAAGAAGAAGAAGAAGAAGAAGAAGAAGAAGAAGAAGAAGAAGAAGAAGAAGAAGAA
>NW_007481783.1:0-297 GCF_000475195.1 Diaphorina citri
AGAGACACGAAGAAAACGGAGCGACAGAGCAATCTTCCCCCAGATATTTTGTTTTGAATGCAAAATAAATTCCAGGGGTTAACAATAACCAATGAACCGAAAACCCTGAAAATTACCCGCACTGAAAACATACCGGGTGACGCATTCGTACAATGTAAACAAACTTATCAGACCTACCTGTAACAAAATGAAAGAACACTTTGTTCGACAGCGGAACAGAATTAGTTACTAGATATGAATTAATAAAAGAAATACAATTCTAACAGAAATAATATGTAGTAAAAAGTCTAGTCTTTG
>NW_007481784.1:0-297 GCF_000475195.1 Diaphorina citri
GCCCCGGGCGGGAATCGAACCCGCGGCCTAGCGCTTACAAGGCAGACGCACTACCAACTAAGCTAACTAAGCTGGCTTAGCTCAATTTTCTCCATTTTCTGCGAGGGTCGGTACTATGGTCAAGGCTCCGTTGAGGACACTTATAATCATTAGCATGGTTTGTTTAGTTTCTCTTGGGTCGGGACTAGGCTAGGGTCAAGGGTTGGGGCTCCGCTGTGGACGCCCACTAAAAGTACAGAAGAAGACAATAATTATGATTTAACAACGAGCTATACCTACGACGAGAGAGAGAGAGAG
>NW_007481785.1:0-297 GCF_000475195.1 Diaphorina citri
TTTAAAACGACGGCGGAACTCGACCGACCGTTTAATGACTGGAGACGTTGCCAGAAACATTCGAAATGGGAAGTTAGCATAGATACCATTTAGGAAACAAGTTGATCTATTTATCATTTTGGACTCTAGTGTTTGAGAAAGAAAGAGCGAGACAGACAGAGAGAGAGAGAGAAAGGGGGGAGGGGAGAGAGAGAGAAAGAGACAGGGGAGAGGGGAGAAAGAGAGAGAGAGAGAGAGAGAGAGAGAGAGAGAGAGAGAGAGAGAGAGAGAGAGAGGGGAGGGGGGAGAGAGAGAGAG
>NW_007481786.1:0-297 GCF_000475195.1 Diaphorina citri
GAATTGTTGACTTTGTTCAAGTTACTTGTCCAGGCTTCTGAAGAATACTTTTACATGGTATCCTTGATATTTTTAGAATTCGGAAGATGTGCGAATATAGTACGATTTTAGACTACGTATATAGTCGACATCTTTTGGGGTGTTTTATGAAATCAGCAATGTATTGTCAATATGAACATTTTTACAATTGAACATACCTACTCACCTACAACTTTTAGATTTTTTTTTTGTCTTTCGGCTGTTTCTTGACTCATGTCTGAGTGTTGACACCCCAGATAGCGAATTCTATGCAACTGC
>NW_007481787.1:0-297 GCF_000475195.1 Diaphorina citri
TTGACCGGTTTTCACCTGTATCCCTAGGCAGGGGCCCTATAACAGGGTGCTATCATCCGGAGCCAGATGAACCCTGGTATTTTAACGAGGATGATACTCCTCCGGCTCCACACTTCCTGTCTCTTCAGTGACAGGCCCCCGGCTTGTCACGGGTGTAGCGGTGTAGCTAAAAACCACTTTTTTTGATTGTTCAATCAATCTTCTTTATGTTCATAAATAAATAACAAGCAGGGTCCGTCCCTCCGGGAATTTTTTAGCCCGTAGTGATTAGAGAAAATCAGTACCTATGTCTATGTA
>NW_007481788.1:0-297 GCF_000475195.1 Diaphorina citri
TAAAATTGGATTTCAGAATAATAATCCAAAACACCATTTTTTACTTTCCTTATCCTATAGGAAGGAAAGTAATGTAATATGTAATCGGGTCAAATTTTCGATGGTCAGTTTTTGATGCCAAAACACGTTTTGAGGTCCCTAGAGCCTACATCGAAAGTTTCAGCCATTGGTTCGTGTGTGTGTGTGTCTGTCTGTCTGTCTGTCTGTAAACAAAATAATTATCTCGAGAACGGTAAGAGCTAGAGACTTGAAATTTGGTATGTAGCTGTCAAATGTGACAAGGATATGCGACACGAA
>NW_007481789.1:0-297 GCF_000475195.1 Diaphorina citri
TGAAAGTTGTCCTGAGATCAGTATTCAACAGCAAAATGGGTACCACCACCGCACCGTATCCACATGTCAAAAATTATGAACAGCTTGGCCTAAACTGGATTAAAAGAATAGAAAATTGATTTTTTTTGTCTTATTTAGCCGCCATATTGTCCATCTATAATATAGCGTCTTAAATCGGCAAAATAACCACTTTTTTCAAGTCAACATACCTGAAAACACACAATTCAATATATTATTTCAATATATTGGACAATTTTTAAGGATTTCCCTATAGTAGCAGCATATCCCAAAAACGGG
>NW_007481790.1:0-297 GCF_000475195.1 Diaphorina citri
ATCAACATTAATCATGAGCTATTAACAGTTCCTTCTTAGTTGTTAGTAACATGGAACGCAATTATTATTATTTTAGGGTATCCATTACTTTAGGAATTTTTTTTAAATATCGGCGATGCAAGAGAAACGTCACTACTTGATCAACGTCAAAAATATCGTTGCTACGAGTAGCAGTCTATGACCATTAATTATTTATAGGTAGCACTTATCAATGTCCCAGTGTGGTAATCAAGAGTCAACAATATACGAGTTGAGGGAGTTTTTAGATACTGAGTTCCGCCGGGAGTAACGAAAACT
>NW_007481791.1:0-297 GCF_000475195.1 Diaphorina citri
CTTTTATCTTCAACTTCTTCTGGTTTTCTCTCGGTTTGCTTTGAACTTTTCATAAAACTTTTCTTCTCCTCCTCTTTCTACCTTTCTTTCTTCTTCGTCTCCTCCTCCTCCTCCTTCTTCTTTCTTCTCCTACTTTCTCTGTAACTTGTAGTGTAATGGGTCTAGGGAGATGGATAAAGGCCGAGATTTTAAACTTCTTCTAACTGTCTGCAATGTATCCTAGGAAGACAAGCTCGTTTCTTCTTACATTTTTATTTAGTGGAGACGCCAAAACTCGTTTTCTGACGCACTGGTTCT
>NW_007481792.1:0-297 GCF_000475195.1 Diaphorina citri
TGCATTTACAAATTAAAGTTTCTTGTCAGTCTCTATTGTGTACCTCATGTCCTGATAAATTTTTCTCATGCAGGTCTTGATTCACACAATCTTTCAAACTTTTCTTCGGCCCCTTTTCTCCCCCTCACTTCCATTCTCTCAACTCTTTACCCTATGTAGCTCTCATCTCTTCTTTCTACACATTTTTTTTTCGAACATAAACTATATTCATTGATATTTTCAAGGAAAAAAAGTATAAGTGGGTATGTTTTGACATGACCATACCACCACTACAGTCTCCTCTCCTGGAACTTTCTC
>NW_007481793.1:0-297 GCF_000475195.1 Diaphorina citri
ACTGAGCAGATACTAAACCAAAGAGTTATTGACAGTCAATGGATGTGTACAAAATCCCAATTCCTATAGGTTTGTAATAGCTAAAAATGTTCATAGGTAAGTTGATCCTTTTGTTTCCTAAGGATTTATCACATGAATTAAACATACTGATTCAGTATTACTGACCCTAAGATCCCTTACTTTTTGGACACACTTTCTCCAGGTTTCCTTCTCTTCCTCCAAGGACCTGTCGTGCTCGTTGCAAGATTTCCCAAGGATTAAATTATGCTGAAAATTTGTCATTTTTTCTTCCTCACT
>NW_007481794.1:0-297 GCF_000475195.1 Diaphorina citri
GTAGGATTTTCCAAACATCTCAATAATCCCAACACCCAATGTTTAGCTACCATGCTGGCACCGGTTGCTATGCACATTATTTATACTATACCTACATAGCTACTCATTTCCTCACGAGGCTGAGTGGGCCTCGCAATAGCAAGTCATGGAATAAATCATTTGTAAGATACATTTTTTTTGACAACGCCGGGAATCGAACCCGGTTCTCTCGCTTGCAACGCGAGAGCAGTGACCACTACGCCATGGGAGCTGAACCCTTAACAGTTTGTTAGATTGAAACTCACCAGTGAATCTCGT
>NW_007481795.1:0-297 GCF_000475195.1 Diaphorina citri
CTCTTTTCTCTCTCTCCCTCCCTTCTTTGTATTTCTATGTTTTCTCTCTCTCTCTCTCTCTCTCTCTCTCTCTCTCTCTCTCTCTCTCTCTGTTATTTATCTCACGTTTTGCTCAGAACTTTCCTTCTTGGGTTCAAATCGAAAGCAAAAGTCTGTTCGATAGATAAAATGTAAAGAGAAATTACTATAGAAAGAGGGAGGGAGAGCGAGAGAGAGAGGAAGAGAGAGAGAGATAGAGAGAGAGAGAGAGAGAGAGAGAGAGAGAGAGAGAGAGAGAGAGAGAGAGAGAGAGAGAGA
>NW_007481796.1:0-297 GCF_000475195.1 Diaphorina citri
AAATCCACTTTATACTATGTAACAGCTCCTCGCACAAAATTTCTATTTTTGGTTTTCACTGCATTCATAGTTGAAAAGGTTGCTTCACAGAGGTAAGTGCTTGCGATGAAGGCTGTCAGGATACATAGCTAGTTTCTTGAGACATGGATATTTATCTTCAGAGAGATAGGTCCAGAAGCTACAACTTCTTGAATCAGCTCTGGCTTTTACCTATGTAGGTACCTACCTACCAAAATATCTCCATTAGGTACTCAATAAGGTACATTTACACTTTTATTTTTTCCCGTTTTTTTTTTT
>NW_007481797.1:0-297 GCF_000475195.1 Diaphorina citri
TAAGTGAAAAAAAAAAAAAAAAAACAAAAAACAAAAGATTTAGAAAAAAAAGATGGGATGAAGGAAATTTATGTGACGATGTGAACGGACCCTTAAAACCTCGATATAAAACATCTGACATGTGCACTATGTGCTTTTGTTCTACTTATTGAAAATATGTTAAATTTAATAAATAAATTTAAAAAAATAAACCTACTGATCAACTGGGTACAATTTCAAGTACTTGTTCTTTCCCTATCTATAGCTATTTCTATGCTTTACTTTTTAGGGGGGGGAGGGGGGGGGGTAATGGCTAAA
>NW_007481798.1:0-297 GCF_000475195.1 Diaphorina citri
AACGAATTCTCTCCATTTTGTGAAAAGGTTCATTACGAATTCTCTCCCCTTTACCTACTTATACCTACTGGTCTAAAAGAACAAATCAGTGGTTGTTTATTTATTAAAGAAAAAGTGGTTGTAAAAAATCATGTAAAAAATTCTCTAAGCTTCCTATTTCCTGATTTCCTTCCGCGTCCTTATACTGTAAACTCAAACCCAACTTTTGAATTTGATGCCACCACGCCTGGGTTTGCCTTTTTCACTGTAAAGTCTTTGAACATTCATTTTCACAAACAAATTAAAATTACTAATACA
>NW_007481799.1:0-297 GCF_000475195.1 Diaphorina citri
TATAAAATACAACAAGTTGGCTGAAAGGTTAGTACGTCTGCCTTTCAATCGCTAGGTCGCGGGTTCGATTCCCGCCCGAGGCGAATTTTATCCTAAACAGATAAAATTTGTTCTCGGAACGTCTGGCTTTCCCCCTATCCTGTCATTCTTCTCTCTTCGATTTCGGGACGATAAGACCTTAGATGTTACAGTTCCCTCTATCAAACCTCCAAAAAAAGATGTGTAAGATGAAATACCTAGTCTAAGATGGTCGTTTTGAAACTGCATTTTATCTAGTGTATGATTTTTCCAAAATAT
>NW_007481800.1:0-297 GCF_000475195.1 Diaphorina citri
TATGCACCAAGCTTTACTTCCAAGATGAACTATAGGTAGTTACCATAGAAGCATAGGCTGTTCACACACTCATGAGTCACTCAACCACACTACCGCCTAACCTTCACCTCATTCAAACCAAATCTCAACTGCATTTTACAATTAAACCGTCTTGTATTCACATACAATCTGAAATCACGAAGTAAAATCCATATGGGAAGATAATTATCAGGTACCTATGTATGTACCGTAAAATCTTAAGGTTTACAAGTGCAATAAATCAGTTAATCAGTGATTACCTATTAGTAACTGAGGTTA
>NW_007481801.1:0-297 GCF_000475195.1 Diaphorina citri
TATGCTTTGGATAAAATAATAGAAGGATAATGGTTAAGTAGTTGGTAGGTATTTTTTCTTGATTGACACAACTTTTGTAGTCATTTTGTCATTACAATTTTCTCCTACACACAATTTGCCATCTTTTTACCTCTTTTCTGGCTTGCTTTTTTGACTATCACTAGAATGAGTCTACTTTCAAGCCAGTAGGTAGGTAGGTACCTTACTCAATTGTCTTGAAGCTGAATGCAAACTGATGCCAAGCACATGCTAAAAAAAAAAAAAAAAAAAAAAAAAAAAAAAAAAACTTGACCATCC
>NW_007481802.1:0-297 GCF_000475195.1 Diaphorina citri
TGTCTGTCTGTAAACAAAATATCTCGAGAACGGTAAGAGCTAGAGACTTGAAATTTGGTATGTAGATGTCAAATGTTATAAGGATGAGGGTGCAACTCAAAACGTTTGGTTAAGATAGGTGCTGCGGTTGGCGTTATTTTGACCGCTTTTTGGCGGTTTTCGACCGTTTTTTAGCGGTTTTCAGCTATACCGACTAAACGGTTAGAGATATTGTAAAATTTAGGGTATAAGAACAAGAACACCCAAAATAAGCATCATTTAATAGGATAAGGAAAGTCGTGTGATGTTCACACCAGA
>NW_007481803.1:0-297 GCF_000475195.1 Diaphorina citri
ATTACATAGAGAATAGAAATAGGTGATGCCGCACCCTATTAATTGTACCTGTACCTCGTAAAAACAAATAGTTCTATAGGTATCTATTACATTTAAATCGAAGCCACCTAATTTAGGAATATAAAAGCTCACAATACATATTTTTATAAGATTAGAAGCATTTATAAATTGTAAGTAACTGAAGGTAAGAAAGTATTAACAGGTACATGTTGACTAGAAAGATACATATAAACAGAAAAAGGTATGACTAGAAAAAAGTACAGAGATAAACATATAGGTACTCCTTTACTGTTGGTA
>NW_007481804.1:0-297 GCF_000475195.1 Diaphorina citri
GCTACCAATAATATCTAGGTACCTATATCGCGTTGTTCCCGACTATTAAATGCCCTTTGAACATACTCCAAGGGTCAAAGGTATAGAGGGTTCACCTTGGCTTTGGGATCAATTCAATTTGAAAAAATTACCTATTTACTGATTAAATTTTTCAACTTTTGGTGGTTTTTTTCCTACCAGAAGTTATTTTCTTAATGAATGTCTGAATGAAAAATGGAGTATCTATATTTATCTCTCGACCAGTTAATCAATCAAAAGTTATTAATAACTAAATAACCGCCCATTCTCATCTGATAA
>NW_007481805.1:0-297 GCF_000475195.1 Diaphorina citri
AAATATAGAGGAGAGATTAACGGACTAAAGAACTAGACTAATATAAAGAGAGGAAAAGATCAAAGGCTAAAAAGAAGAAATAAATGAAGAGATATAGATAATAAGATTAATAAATAATAAGGGATAAAATTTTGTAGAAGGATCTGAAAAGACGGACAAGACATGTACCAAAAATAGAAGAAAATTAAACCAATTTAGAGCAAAGAACCGTAGAGATAAAGAGATAAATGGAAAGATTAGAAATGCATACGAAAAGGAATAAAGAGAGGAAAGAAGCTATGAAAGAATGTTGGCAAG
>NW_007481806.1:0-297 GCF_000475195.1 Diaphorina citri
AATATGTAGAAAATTAAAATTGTGAAGAAAAATGGTGCTTCATTTCTACATTAATTCTGACAGAGTAAAACTACATACTTATTACTTACCTAACTACAGTCAGATTACTTAGGGCAACAGTGAAATGGTCAAAATTTTGTAGATGTAAACGTATTTTCTTTATAAGTCTTCCTGACTATTTGGTCACCCCAGAGACTTATCACCAGACAAAAAGAGATAGAAGAATACGGCTCATGTTTGCTGAGAGTAGACACTGATGACTCTGTAGAAGCACTGATACTAGAATTAGGAATTAAA
>NW_007481807.1:0-297 GCF_000475195.1 Diaphorina citri
CATCAGGTAGGCCTGGCAGGTATGGCTGAATAGAATAGGTCCGGCTGTCAGGTCTACATGATATCTGATGAGCACACACACTATCAGGTAGACCTGACAGGCGGACCTGATCAGGTGTACCTTTCAGGTCTACCTGATAGTGAGTGGCTGGCTTAAGGTCATATTCTTAAATTCTGCAGCTCAAACAGCAAAAAATTACCCTACCCTACACTCGTTTCTAGGTGTGAATTCGGTCTGAAAGCACATAATTTACTCCGCGTCTATTACTGCCATTAGTCAAACGTTGAGCTTTCAAAC
>NW_007481808.1:0-297 GCF_000475195.1 Diaphorina citri
TGGGCTTTGTCCACAATGCCCCATATATGCTTTCAAATAACTGCTGACGTGATTATGAATATTCTCAAAAGCTCGTCAATTTTCACACTTTCATTTTTAATTGTTTTAAGCTGTGTCCACACTTAGTCGACGGCCGTCGAGTATGTGTGGACACAGCTTTAATAACTCTCCTTTGGAAACATCTACCTTTATATTCCTACTACATGAGATATATTCGTATTCCTTCCTATCTAGGCGCACGGCAGTGCGACAGGCCAAGTTCCGGCCTCAGCACGCCAGTGTGCATTCTTATTTACA
>NW_007481809.1:0-297 GCF_000475195.1 Diaphorina citri
GGCAGTGGATGCATGCACTCATTTGGTTTCGAAATTCTACCGCTACCACTTTCTAGCGCTAGTAGTTCTCAAAGCGCGCGAATTTTTGAAAACGTTTGTTTTCATTTTAGTGTCAACAAAAACAAGTTCCTCACCCTCACCTCACTTCCTCTGCGACTCTCGTCTGTGCTGTGTGGCTTAGCTCTGAGTAGTTTTTTTGTGTTCATATAGGTTTTCCTGTCCTTAGCTTTTGTGCTATTTTTCCCAATTAAAACAGTCTTTTTCAAGACTATTTCCAAAACAGTCTTTTTCAAGACT
>NW_007481810.1:0-297 GCF_000475195.1 Diaphorina citri
AGAGCTACCCTGGCAAAATAGAGGGTAGAGAAAAGGAAAGAACCAAAAGAAAAAGTCGAAAAAATGCTGAAAGGTGTAGTAAGCGAAATTCGTAAAATACAGAAACCCAGTAAAAAGAAAGGGGGGACGAAAAACGAAATTGCTGTGGGAAAAACACGTGAATGATAGCAAATGTTGTATCGGCGAAGAAAGAGGTGGATGAGGACAAGAAGAAGAGAGGAGGAGGAGAAGGTGGAGGAGGAGAAGAAAGAAGAAGAAGAGGAAGGGGGAGGAAGAGGAGTAAGAGGAGGAGGAGAA
>NW_007481811.1:0-297 GCF_000475195.1 Diaphorina citri
CAAGACTCGATGTAAGAATAGCTAATGAATGTTATGAATGTCACATGTGAATGAAAGTTCAGGTGAGAACGTTGCGAGATGGTGTATGATCGCGATTATAGGGCGTGGAAAGAGATGTCTTACTTGTGTAGAGAAGTATAGATCGGAGAAGAATGTTCATAATGCAAAAAAAAAAAAAAACTGTAAAATTGCGAGAACATTGATATTTTATTCAATTGCCTCGGAAATTAAATCACTCATAAATTCATAATAGAGAGTTCAGTCACTTGATAAACTGATACAAAGAACCCTTTGTCA
>NW_007481812.1:0-297 GCF_000475195.1 Diaphorina citri
AACATGAATATCCATGAAAAGAGAATACAAACATGCCAACAATGTAGAAACAAAATTATTCAAAATGATACCCATCCAGAGGGACAAAGTTTTTTGTAAACAATATTGACAATCCTAAAAACAAAAAGGATACACATTCAATGTCAAGACAAGACGTTCACGTTGATGAAGTTACAAAAAGTATTGACGATCTGGCAAAAATGCCTCAAATCGACATAGTGTCAGACAATGATCATGAATATAGCAAAGTGTCAAATGGACAAGACGTTCACATAGATGAAGTCACAATTATTAATA
>NW_007481813.1:0-297 GCF_000475195.1 Diaphorina citri
AGCTCTTTTTTATTTTTTCTTTTATTGTTTTCGAGGATGTTTTGAAGGTACAAAGCTTAGTATTTTTACTAATCTAAGATCTTTTTCATTTCTTTTATTGTTTTCGAGGTTGTTTTGAAGTTACAAAGCTATAGACTAGGTACCGAGCCGAGTTGATTTTTCGTGTCTGTGAGATAACCCTGTAGATGCCAGCCAGGAGTGCTAAGTCCTATATCCACCCAGATCATCTATATATATCTTATATTATAAGAACAAGATCCATTCACATTTCACAGTTCACACACTGATCGCTCTATC
>NW_007481814.1:0-297 GCF_000475195.1 Diaphorina citri
TTATTCTGTTCTATAAAATGAATGGGTAAAAGGCAGAGCGCACTAAAAAATCGACTTTCTGAGTTATCTATATCGTTGAAAAGAGTGCGAAAAGATCTACTTTTTATATTGGTTGCGAACTTCACTTTAGTGTTGTATTGAAATGAGAGCAAAAACGAAATGGCTCTCTCTTTTTGAACGTTAACTAGTCCTAAACTTTGACTCCATTTATCTCTAAACGTTTTGTTTTTAACTTGGTCCGCTCTGCCTTTTAGCCATTCTAATAATCTCACAAGTAATCATTTTGTCCCTTTTTAA
>NW_007481815.1:0-297 GCF_000475195.1 Diaphorina citri
CAGAGAAAGCCTTCTTCCAAATCAAAGGCCTTCTTCCTCTTTCCCAGCTCTTCTTTTGTCTGGCAACTTTTTGTCTTCATCAACAAACTTTTCTCTCCAATTTATTGACGATAATTTATTTCAACATTGTCTCTAGCTGGAGCTTTACAAGTTTCATTTCATTAGAGAGGCTGATTTGATTGCATTTGATATTCTGTCTGGGTGCATCAAAAGATAATCAGAAAAGGCTGGATTGTTCAGGATTTTTTCAGGCAGAGAGATAGTTCTTTTTGCATTTTCTTATCTTATAGAGCTCAA
>NW_007481816.1:0-297 GCF_000475195.1 Diaphorina citri
TTGAGCATCCTGGCGGGAGAATTTTCCTGACATTCTTCAGTGTGTCTCGGGAAGATAAAACGACAACATGATAGTGACGTACCCTGTCTGGCTACGAGGAAGGATGGGTGTTCCAATAATTATGAAATGAGTAAATGAGATAAGTAGTACGCTAGTAGGTACATAGTCGGGAAAAATAGGACAATACATACTAATTACATACACATGCCAAATGGTTTCATCAGTATTCAAAGGTCAATTTCTTTCAAAATTCACGTAATGAAAGGTTCGAAAATTCATCGTGTCTGTTTAGTATCC
>NW_007481817.1:0-297 GCF_000475195.1 Diaphorina citri
ACCGTGTGTTTGTGCATTCATCGGATACTTCATTGCCAAGTCCATTCGGTATTTTCAGAAACAGGACAAAGTAGACCTTTTGTCAGGAGGTAAGGAAAAAAAAAAAAAAAAGGAAAAAAAAATCAAATCAAATCATGAATTATTATTTGTGATAAACTGATAAAGCAGAGTGCTTTTTCACAACTTTTCCGAGTATCATAGCATTAGATATCATTAGCCGCCAAGTCAAAACAGTTTGACAGTCATAAGACTCATAAGTCATAATCTATTTGTTTTGCTTTCAGACAAGTCCTCTCT
>NW_007481818.1:0-297 GCF_000475195.1 Diaphorina citri
ATTCCAAGTCAGTTTTATAATAAACAAAACTCAATTTAATATATTTTCAAATTCTATAACGGTATTCATTGGAGAGAGAGGGAGAGAGAGAGATAGGGTAGGGAGGGGGTTATGTGGTGATGTGGTCAGTTCAAAAGAACATTACTTGAGGTTGTGCTTCGAATTATGTACCTAAGCATATTATGTAAATTAACTAGGTCCCTAATCCAATGCCGGTCGGAGCGTACGCCGACATAAGTGTGATGCAACATTCCCTGAGAGTAAAGAAATCGAACCCACAACCTCTAGCTTGGCAGT
>NW_007481819.1:0-297 GCF_000475195.1 Diaphorina citri
TTTCTGATTCAACAGATTCTTCATTTGTGTCTTCTAATTCAAGAAGTTCTTCATTTTTATCTTCTGATTCACCAGGTTCTTCATTTGTGTCTTCGGATTCAATAGGTTCTTTCATTGTTTTATCGGCTTCAACAGGTGTTTCACTTTTGCCTCCTGATTCAACAGGTTCTTCTTCATTTGTGTCATTGACTTTAACAGGTGTTTCGCTAATGTCTGCTGATTCAACAGGTTCTTCTTCATTTGTGTCATTGGCTTTAACAGGTGTTTCGCTATTGTCTCCTGATTCAACGGGTTCTT
>NW_007481820.1:0-297 GCF_000475195.1 Diaphorina citri
GAAAATTAACAATTAACAGATTCTTGTTGAAATATAACTCATAAGTGGTAAGTGAGTAAAGTGAGTATCTATTGCTGCAATACCAGTGCAATGAAAAATGGAAGATAAATTCATTAAAAATATGTAGATACCTACCTACTTATACTAAACAACCTCCGGAAAGATTCCAATGAAACTGCGTCTTCTGAATCAAATTCACTTACCTCATAGGAAATAGGTAAGTATCTACTAGCAATGAAAATGAAAGGGAGAGAAGAAAGAGGAAACAAAATTACTACGTGGGTACAAAATTTACGA
>NW_007481821.1:0-297 GCF_000475195.1 Diaphorina citri
ACGGAAATGGCGAAGGTGAGGAGTGGTGGCGGTAATTTGTATCCCCGGGCGAGCGAGCGTCAGAAATTGGGAAGTACAGAAATGTTAACCCTAGGTGTCCGGAAAATAAAATGATAACTTTAGTTTGATAATCTAAGGAGGTGTATTTCTTGAACTGCGAAATAACTCTTGAGGTAATATTTGTTCAAACAGCTTTAATCACACACGGGAACAGCGACAGACTGTCTTACATCTTCCCCTGGGCAATAGCTTCAATCTCACTAGGTGATACCCTAGACACTTGAATGCTATTGTCCA
>NW_007481822.1:0-297 GCF_000475195.1 Diaphorina citri
CTACGACTTTTATATCATGAGCTAAATCGATTTAAAAAATACCGGTAAATCTTGTTTAATGACGTCACATCAACTGTCCCGAGGAAAGCTCGTATGGAGACAACACTTGGAATCGAACCCGCGATAGAATTGCACTTACAAGGCGCTCTACTATAGGAGTCCTTTTTTTTTGCTAGTCAGTGACGATAGTGGGATCGGATTTTGATTTCAAGTATCCAAAGGGTCAAGTTGTGGGATTGTACAAAACATGGGTTACATGGGTTTATTATTCTACTAAATTAGATTGTTATGAGGACA
>NW_007481823.1:0-297 GCF_000475195.1 Diaphorina citri
CAGACGAGATGAGAAGTGTGAGACGGGAAGCTGGCAAAGCGGAAAAGTCGAGTGGTTTTTGCTGGATTTTTGTCTTCTGACTTGAATTTATTGATACCACGATTCCCGTGTAGAATAGAATAAATTTATAATATTTTTAGATCTGGGAAGCTTTCTCCTATACTGTCCCCCATATAGAAATGTTAACTTGACTCGTTTTTGGACCACCAAAATCCAGAGAACACTCCACTTCTACCTCAAGTTTTGTTTTCAAAATTTTCGGTTTCATTTGAATGTTTCATAAAGTATCTAAAAAAA
>NW_007481824.1:0-297 GCF_000475195.1 Diaphorina citri
AGAAGGAACTGGAGGAAAGTAAAAACAACTGGGCAAAGTCAAATAAAATTAAAAGAATGTCATGACTGATTTGAAGGGGAACAGAGTTGACAATCTGACAAAAGAAAATGAGATAACTGATGGCAAATTAAAAGAAAGAAAAGAAAAGTAAACAAGTAAAATGGGTAGTTAGGTAGGTAACAACAATAATTCCATAAGAAGGACTACCTAGGTATAAAAAGTTAAGTAGTCCAGACTTCTAGAGCCCGGACTAGTAAGTAATTTTAGCTCTGTAAGTCTAGTAGCAGTCAGTGGACT
>NW_007481825.1:0-297 GCF_000475195.1 Diaphorina citri
TTCGCGTCCCTTTCCATTGTGTAAAGAATTGCCTGCAATTTGGAAAGAATCCGGAAATAATATACAAACACTTTCTCCTCAGCCATAAGGGTGATCCTTGATAGATTTTGGATTGGAATATCAAATCTATCAAGGCAGAATCCTTATGATTGAGTAGCCAATGAGGAATCTTTCAAATTGCAGGAAAAAAATGTACAAACGGGTCGGAACTAATTACATATAAGTTTCTTACATCATAAGATACTAGTACAAAGTGTATAAAGACTTAAACTAATACGTTTACACCCAGAGCCACAG
>NW_007481826.1:0-297 GCF_000475195.1 Diaphorina citri
TCTTTCTCAAAATCTCATTGATGATTTTTTTTTTTTTTTTTTTTCAAAAAGAAAAAAGTCATTGCCTAACTGTTAAGGTTTGAGTGACGGAGGTTTTACTCTCCCATCGGCAACAAGCTACCCGCCATCGCCACCTCAAATTAACCTCACCCAGTCTGATTAGAGTCCTGAAAAGCCAGCCGCACCTTTTGAAAATTGCCTTAAGGTGAACGCCTCTGCCTATTGATTGGTATTTACCGTGTATATTTCTGTCTCTCTAGCTATTGATTGGTATTTACCGTGTATATTTCTGTCTCT
>NW_007481827.1:0-297 GCF_000475195.1 Diaphorina citri
TTGGGTTTCTAACAAATTAGATTCGTAGAAGCTTAACCCATCTTTTGGGTGCGTTGCGCGTACCCTACACCTAAGCCTGATAGTGGAATTTTATGTTCAGTTGGGTTTTTAAAAAAAATAACTACATGATGGAATCTCGCCCAGCCAGCACGCTATTAAATGCAACAGTTTCCGGTGGATCATTAAAGTTAAGCAACTTTGCAGTGCACGTTGTTTGGTATTACCGGACGAGTGACCGTCTGAGATAACACTTTCTGCTAGCGCTATAAATTGCCTCGTCAGGAAAATCTGGAGGAG
>NW_007481828.1:0-297 GCF_000475195.1 Diaphorina citri
CCTCCGGAATGAAACCTTCTTTTTCGTCCTTAAATTGCCTCGGAAATTAGAAGGAGATAGGAAAAGGACTGTAAGAGATAGAGGTAGAGAGAGAGAGGATGAGAGAGAGAGAGAAAGGAAGAGAGAGAGAGAAAGGAAGAGAGAGAGAGAAAGGAAGAGAATAAGAGTAAAAAAAATATAGAACGTAAACAGAAATACACATCAGCTGTTTAGTTTAAGTTTGAACTGTTGAAAGTCAAGTCGAATAGGAAAATTCTTGGATTCTTTATTTATTATTATTTTTTTTTTCTCTCAATG
>NW_007481829.1:0-297 GCF_000475195.1 Diaphorina citri
GTTTATTGAAAAAGCTAAAAATAAATGAACTGAAATTTTTAAAAATCATGAAGAAAACTGAAATTGTGAGTGGGAAAAGAAACAAATTAATTTAATTAAGGGTCAGGACCAGAATCAGAGTTTAAACTTTTAACTTAAGATTAAGCAATATGATTGGTGGATTTCATAATATTCAGCCAATCAGATTGCTTAATCCAAGAGTTAAACTTAAACCGAGTTTAAACTCTGATTGTGGCCCAAGCTACAAGAAAAAAGAAAGAAAAAAAAAAAAAAAAAAAAAAAAAAATTGGGGGGGGA
>NW_007481830.1:0-297 GCF_000475195.1 Diaphorina citri
CCGAAGCGAATACAATAGTCCGTCCCTTATACCTTTTTATTACTATTGTAATAGTAAAGGGAGGACGGACTAAAAAGTGGGGTAAACTTGAACTATTTGGAAGCTATTCATATCTAATTGATTGTAAGTTATAAACTTAGCAGACTCTGAACAATCATGGTTAGGGAGAGGTACTTTACGAACAACTTTCTTCCCATTCTCAAGAAAATAAATAAAAATACCCCCCAAAAAATACCTCTTCGTGGTAAAAAGTTTCCTGCCAAGTCTGTAGCTCAAGAATTCTGGGAAAATCTTGTT
>NW_007481831.1:0-297 GCF_000475195.1 Diaphorina citri
TTAAACAGGGAGTAGACCAGCTTAGTCTGGCTGGGGGACTTTAAACAGGGAGTAGACCAGCTTAGTCTGGTTGGGGGAGTTTAAACAGGGAGTAGACCAGCTTAGTCTGGCTGGGGGAGTTTAAACAGGGAGTAGACCAGCTTAGACTGGCTGGGGGAGTTTAAACAGGGAGTAGACCAGCTTAGACTGGTTGGGGGAGTTTAAACAGGGAGTAGACCTGCTTAGTCTGGCTGGGGGAGTTTAAACAGGGAGTAGACCAGCTTAGACTGGCTGGGGGAGTTTAAACAGGGAGTAGAC
>NW_007481832.1:0-297 GCF_000475195.1 Diaphorina citri
TAACAATTTTCTCGTAAATAATAGGGACTGTTACATCGGTAGGGGGAAAATTCAAAAGTCGTAGGTGTAGGATGAGGCTTTTTTGTCTTTTTTTTTAAGAGGTTTGACAGAACTGAAACAATGGAGATCTGGAGATCTTATCGCCCCGAAATCAAAGACAAAAGGAAGACAAGAGAAAGCCAGTCGTTCCTTATCTGTGTAGGATAGAGTTCGCCCCCGGGGCGGAAATCAAACCCGCGACCTAGCGCTTACAAGGCTGACACGCTACTCTCCAATCTAACTACGCTGGCATTTCTT
>NW_007481833.1:0-297 GCF_000475195.1 Diaphorina citri
GTTGGTTGTAGAAGTTGGAATGGAAAATAATCAACTGTATTATGAAGCTCAATTAGCTGTATCAACTAGTATCAAGGTTAAGTCAATCCGGACACCTTAATCTTTGACAAAACTGTACCAAATTTGATTGTGCATTTGTAGGTATCTAATTAGAGCTGCATTACTTTTGAGCCCCGCCTGTGATTAACCATTTTGGAGAGAATGTCTTTTATTTGACGACTTTTGAAATACCACATTGTCATACAGTGTTCTTATTGTCATAATTATGTAGATATCTTATATCTGTACTAATTTTAG
>NW_007481834.1:0-297 GCF_000475195.1 Diaphorina citri
TTTCTTGACACTTGAATATGTTTTCCGTCTTGGAGTCTTCTTCGTCTTCTTTTGTATTTTCTAACATCATCGTTTTTCCCCTAATTTTTTTGTTGGGTATTTCAAATAGTTTCTTCGAATTGATGATGTATTTTCCGCGGAATTGTTTTCAAAGTCGCACCTCGCACTGCATGTCGATCCTGAGTTCTCCTATCCTGTCCTCCTTCTCTCTTTGATTTCGGAACGATAAGAACTTTGAAGTTACAGTTCCCTCTATCAAACCTGTTCTTTTCCATTACCTATCTGCCTTTGTGTTGT
>NW_007481835.1:0-297 GCF_000475195.1 Diaphorina citri
TTTTTGAGGGTTAAATAAAGAAATTATAGCTCCGCAGGCCAAATTTTTGTGTTAATCATAGTACGATGTCACATTTTTTGGTGCACTAATTGTAGATATTTTTTCTCTCCCAAGTGGGGTTGCCAGATTTGTTTTTCGCATTTACGAGACAACTCATAAAATGGGGTTTTTAAATCTCTTCGCGTACCACCAGAAATGGTTCCGCGTACCACTAGTGGTACGCGTACCACAGTTTGGGAACCTCTGTTCTAATGTTTGCTCTTAGTAAGTCTGTACATACACACATTCCCATTACTT
>NW_007481836.1:0-297 GCF_000475195.1 Diaphorina citri
TAAATTAGGTATGTAGGTACTTTTAAAGCGTGACAGTGGATCAGTTATAACATCTATTCGCACATAATATCGTTCAAAACGTACATAAAGTCCTCACCGGAAGCCGTTTCCTAGATAAGGCAACGTGTGTCATTGAGCCCTTCCCTGCAAATCATAGTGTACGTTCCAGGTCAGGGGGAGCAATGGCAAACACATATTTCAACCATAACTAGTTCCTACACATGTAGAAATGGTCCATAAAGTTGAGTGTACTATGATACTGCCCTGATTAAACATGCAACCAACTCAGTCAACATA
>NW_007481837.1:0-297 GCF_000475195.1 Diaphorina citri
TTCCATACATTACGTGACAAAATTGACAATGACTTTTCTAAATATATTTCTCTGTTTATTAGGTTGGTGTGGCGGGGATAAATACTGGAAAAGGGTTTTGAATATTACACTGGACTCAATTTTATTCGAGGAATTTTCTCTTTTTTTTACGGTCAGGTCTATTTACAGAACTCATTGTGCCTTTGAGCGAGCCTTTTTTTACCTTTTCGTTTAATTTACTCCCAGGATCTATTAAGGCATGGTCAATAATAATGTTTTTTTTTTTTTTTTTTTCCCCCCCCTCCCCCCTTAATTTTG
>NW_007481838.1:0-297 GCF_000475195.1 Diaphorina citri
ATCTACAGAGGTCGCAGTGTTAATTGCATACTCTCTTGGGAGAGGAGCAACCAGTCCCATAATAAATAAAAAAATAAAGGGATACGATGATAAGGAAGGAGGAGAGAGCAAATAAAATAAAGGAGGGAGAGAGAGATAAGAAGCAAGAGGAGGGACAGAGATTGGAAGAAAGGGGAGAGGTTGTAGAGGAAGGAGAAGAAGTCTAAGAAGGAAATGAAAGAGAAGAAACAGAGGGAGGGAGGAATAGAAAAGAGTCAAGAAGAAAGGGAGTGGAAAAAGGAGGGAGAGGCAGGGATA
>NW_007481839.1:0-297 GCF_000475195.1 Diaphorina citri
AGTTTGAAGTGTTGCACCTTGAAACAGAAAAGCATTGAATGCATTAATAAAAACAAGACGCCATAGCCTAGTTTAGTGTTTAGTGAATTTCATAGTCACTATTCAGTCTTAAAAAACAGCCTTATTCTTGACCATTATGTAAAGTCTATATCTATATCTAGAACATAAACCAGGTTGTTTGCAAATCCCTATGTGTAGGTACCATACAAAATCATTCACCTGAAGTACAAGACCAATATGTTTTGCTATCTTTAATACAATAGTAAAACTGTGTGCATTAAAGAAAGGCTCATTTTT
>NW_007481840.1:0-297 GCF_000475195.1 Diaphorina citri
TTACCTTACCAATAGGCGCTACAGCCCGGGGTGGGCCTTGGCCTCCTCCACAACATTCCTCCAGATTCCACGATCCTTGACCGCCGCAACCCATCCAGTGACCTTCATCACCTTCAGATCACCGTGAACCTGGTCCAGCCATCTAAGACGAGGTCTTCCTTTTCTTCGAGTTGCGTGTATCGTGGCGGTCATTATCTTCTTAGGCATTCTTGTCTCTTCCATTCGCTGGACGTGTCCGTACCATCTGAGCCTTTGTGATTTGATGAACTTCACTATATCCTCTCCTTGCAGGATTTC
>NW_007481841.1:0-297 GCF_000475195.1 Diaphorina citri
CCGATGATTTTACCTTTATATTTTAAATGAATATTATTGCCTTTTATTTTACATATTTTGTGAAAGACAGCCCTTTGACGGTCTAGTATACTTTGGGAGAGAGCCCTTTGCCCTTAAAAACAGGGGGGCTGTTCTCTCTCTTTCTCTCTTTTTTTTTTTAAAAAAAAAAGAGGTTTGATAGAGGGAACTGTAACTGCTAAGGTCTTATCGTCCCGAAATCGAAGAGAAAGAAGACAGGACAGGAGAAAGCCAGCCGTTCCGAGAACGAACACTATCCCATCAGGATAAAATCCGCCA
>NW_007481842.1:0-297 GCF_000475195.1 Diaphorina citri
TTTGCTTTGAGGTTGGAGACAGTGAACGCACTTTCTCTAACAATTATATTGTATGTAACTCGATTTTATCTCTCGCTCAGTCTTTAATCTCTTCTTCTTTTTTTATTTATTTATTTTTTTTTTTTTCAATTTTTCTCAAGTGGAAAAAAAGTCTCATACGTATTTGAATATGCTTCAGATTACATATGGAAGGAAACCGCTCGATCTATCTCCCTCCGTGCACATGGTTGAGGATTCCATTATATTACAATTGTTTTTCAGAAACAAAGATGCTGCATGAAATTTTCAGGACATACA
>NW_007481843.1:0-297 GCF_000475195.1 Diaphorina citri
TTCATGTGAAGTTCATGTTTGTTTCCAGTCCCCTCGACAAGTTGCTAATGATTAGCACCAGAGTTAACCAGAGGCTTCGCCATTTAGGATCTCTGTGAATAAAAGTAAGTCAGATGATGAATCTATTTTGATGATTTCTAGATTTTTTACTCCCAAATGGATAATAATATATTTTGGTCCATAAATCGAAATGTTATCATTATAATCTGAGAGCAAGGTATCGACAGAGCGCCAGGCCAAGGACGCCTGTGTATATCTTTATAAAGGTGTATCCATACATAGTCGACCGGCCGTCGA
>NW_007481844.1:0-297 GCF_000475195.1 Diaphorina citri
TTCATTTGTAATGTTCTTGTTCGAGGACGAACAATTTTCTTAGGAGGGGATAATGTTACAGAACGCGTCTAGAGAGAGAGAGTATCTAGCTATGTATGTAATATGTATCATGTACGAACTATAAACATGAAGCCTCGTGAAGTAAAATCAAAAATGATACTGGTAGCGCAACCTGGTAGAATTCAAGCAGAACTAGTTACAATCGTGAATCTTGAAATCAGGCGGTCTCCAACTTCCATGTTTATGTGTACCAGATGCTATGTAGAAAGGTACTTCTCGGCCCACGGGTTGATAACC
>NW_007481845.1:0-297 GCF_000475195.1 Diaphorina citri
TTGTCGAGGCAGTGTGGACGGTTCAGTCGACATCGATCTACGTCGATTGATGTCATCGATCGATGGCCGTCGACTATGAGTGAATACAGAGACGTGTTAAGGAGTGAGGTATAAAAACGGACTTTTTTAGTTGCCTGATGACCCGATCAGGTATAGGTACTTGTCAGGTCTAACTGATTATGAGTGGCTGGCCTTAGGACCTGACTTGTTTATCCAGTAGTTCACTGAAAAGAGTAGTTCTTTTCTATAACTCACTCACTCCTTACAGGATTTTGGACTTGGAAGTTGTTGGTTCTA
>NW_007481846.1:0-297 GCF_000475195.1 Diaphorina citri
TCACCATTCATTGTAAGCATAACATTGATTTCGGAGTACTTACATACCATCAGGTAATTTAAGGAATTGATTGCAAAATCGAAGATACCTTGAGACTTATGAACACTCTGCTTATCTACCAGCTCCATCATAAGGATAAAACAGATAAGTGACACTCAAACAACAACAGATAAGTAACACTCAAACCGCTCAAACGACAACAGATAAGTAACACTCAAAAGTCTCAGCTGATGAAGACAGAAATCTGGGACAAAGGAAACTCCAAGCATACTCGTACATCAGGTGTGAAAAAGATGA
>NW_007481847.1:0-297 GCF_000475195.1 Diaphorina citri
GCCCCGGGCGGGAATCGAACCTGCGGCCTAGCGCTTACAAGGCAGACGCACTACCAACTAAGCTAACTAGGCTGGCCGTCTAAGTAACATTGAAGTAGTAAAACTAGCCAGCCTAGTTAGCTTGGCGGTGAACGCACTAGTTCGTTCGAGGGTTCGATTCGCCCGGTGCGAACTTTATCCCAAACAGGTATGATTCGTTCTCGGAACGGCTGACTTTCTCCTATCCTGAGTTCCTCCTCTCTTAGATTTCGGGACGATATGTAAGACCTTAGCAGTTAATCAAACCTCTTAAAAAAA
>NW_007481848.1:0-297 GCF_000475195.1 Diaphorina citri
TGAGGAAATAGATGGGCGTAATTTAACTGCACTATATCTCTAACATTATGTGCCTAATACTGCCTACTAGCTGTAAACCAGCTATACTAGAGCTCTATGTATCGAATATCGCTATCTATACCTATGTATGCGTATAGCTCTATATTATTTGGATGCGGATTCGCTGATATTTTTTGTCTGAATTTCTGAATCATTCTGATGTCATTATACTCGTATGTCTATGTCAGTTTAAGAAGATGCACATGGGACATGTGATGGGTCGTCAAGACGAAAGTAGGTATACCCACCTATTAGGTT
>NW_007481849.1:0-297 GCF_000475195.1 Diaphorina citri
GGAGAGAGAGAGAGAGAGAGAGAGAGAGAAAACTGATCTGTGGTGTAACTCATCAGTAGGGTCGAGTGGATTGGAACACATCACATGCCTTCAGGCTTCAGGCACACTCCATTTGTCAAGGGTCTAGGTTTTCCTTGCCCTTGGGATCAATTCAATTTCAAGAAACCATTTACTGATGGAAATTTGTAATGAAACAATAAGCTAAAAATAACTCATGACTGTTATGTTTCAGGGGTTCTGTAAAGAAGTGTATCAGCCCAGTGGATGATATTCAACATGCAGATGCTGATGCTACCA
>NW_007481850.1:0-297 GCF_000475195.1 Diaphorina citri
AATAATAGTAGTAGCCTACTGCTGGAGTAAAGGGACTCTTCAGTCCTATGCGAGCAGTATAAATAAGCACTATTATTAAAGAGACGTGAAGCCCCCTTCAAAAAAATTAATTTAAAAAAATCAGGTATTTCTCGGGTTTTGAACCCGAAACTTTTTAACTGAGTATTACGTGTTTGAAAATATCACCAATCGATTTCTCGAGAAAAAATACATAAAATGAAGTATTTATTCAGTTATGTACAAAAATGTTTCGTTTCAAACATAACACAATTACTCGGTTTCGAACCCAGAACTTTT
>NW_007481851.1:0-297 GCF_000475195.1 Diaphorina citri
GTCATGTTACAATAATATAAAATAAACCTATCAACCAAAACCAGTGAAGAGTAAAAGTTATTTTCATATTTAGATAATCCTCAACTCCTTAATTTTATTGTAAGTCAAATATTTATAAATGAAAGGGACACCAATCGATTCCTCGTCAAAAGTCCCATAAAAGAGAATGCTTAGTGGACCCGAAAAGTGTACTGGGTGACTTTTATGAGGCAAAAAACTGATTTTACGGGTTAATTTCCAATGGGGTACTTTTAGTTGAACACCCTGTATGTATACTTGTTCCTTATGAGTATAATG
>NW_007481852.1:0-297 GCF_000475195.1 Diaphorina citri
GGAGGAGGAGGAGGAGGAAAATATTAGCTTGGAAAATATTCACAACAATAATGTCGTAAATTTTCTGCTCAGGAAAACCTTGTTAGAGCCATAATAATAATTAGGGCTTGTTTGTGTTTCCTGCGAGAAGACAAAACACTCCCCGGGATTAGGGCTTTAAAAGCAGAACAGAAGTTTGGGAGTGAATTAAGACAGGACAACCACTCAACAAAGAAAATAGAGAAAGTTTGTGTTCGCCTTCAGAAAGGGAACGACCATCATATAAGAAAAACAGGGAAATGGTGAAAATAGGGCCAT
>NW_007481853.1:0-297 GCF_000475195.1 Diaphorina citri
TTGGAGAATTTTAAAACCCAATAAAATATTCGAGGAGCTCAATTTTATTGGGTAAAATCTACTTGCAAATTCGACATCAGCTTTTTTAAGATCTCATTTTAAAAGAAAAATTGGTCTTTCCAGAAATTAGATCTACGAGTATTTCCATCTTTGGAGAAAAAGCAAATAGGCAAGACTAGGCACAGGCATCTACCAATTAAGTTCTCATATTTATTAGCGTCCAATTTGTCTATCAATAATGATCGGCCTGCAATCAATTTATTCATTAGGGTACGTACATTGATTATGTAGGTACCT
>NW_007481854.1:0-297 GCF_000475195.1 Diaphorina citri
TAAAGGGACTTATCAGTCCTATGCGAGCAGTATAAATAAGCACTATTATTATTATATAGGTAGGTACCTACATAGGTACCTACATAGGTAGGTACCTACATAGGTACCTACATAGGCAGGTACCTACATACATACATAGGTAGATACCTACGTAGGTAGTGTTTACATAAAGTGGAACTTTGAGCGGGGATGTTTGGTATGTGGAGATCATATTATTCATCTCGATCGAAATAAATGTGCCAGCCTACTTAGCTTAGTTGGTAGTGCGTCTGCCTTGTAAGCGCTAGGCCGCGGGTT
>NW_007481855.1:0-297 GCF_000475195.1 Diaphorina citri
ATGGTATACATAATAATGAGATCTGAGCTTTGGAATCCTTGTTTTACTCAGTGGGTACCAACTTTGTAAGAATGTCTAGCAGTATGCTTGTACCTATACATACGAAACCAATTTAGATTTGGATCAAAATCTGACTTGTTAAACCTAGGGTAACCTAGGTAACTGGGTTTCTTTTGAAGATTTCCTTTGAAGAGCTTGTCATGCCTTTTATTCCTTCCTAATTAAGTAAATTTTCGCTTAAACCTGTCTCAGAACTGCCACCTTAAAGGCTTTGTGGGATGGTAGCCCCTGATTTTA
>NW_007481856.1:0-297 GCF_000475195.1 Diaphorina citri
ATAGACAGAAATATGTAGGTGTAACATGGGTAGGAAAAATTATAAATAGGTACAGGTACACGATATAAATATGTATATAGGTGCAATGCATGGATAGGAAAAAATTAAAATAGGTACACGATATAAATACATGGGTGCAATGTATGGGTAGGAAAAATTATAAATAGGTAAAAATTCAAAAATTGACATGGACCATAAAATATGTATTATTATTGGACATGGGGAATCTATTTTCGATCACATCATGATAGGGGAAAATGTTGTTACAGACAGACACCATGGAATATTCTCGTAGCT
>NW_007481857.1:0-297 GCF_000475195.1 Diaphorina citri
TGCCCTTTCAAGTGATATATTGCAAACTTTTGAATCCGATACTTTGCTTTATTGATCTCAGATTTAGAATTTGTTTATTCGAATTTAAACTCTCATAAAAAAGTCACTAAACAAAATGGTTAATTAATTGAAACCCTTTAAATTGGAACTCTATCACAGATCTCAAAGTTCACCCCATTAATATAGCCCTTGTATTAGTGTAGTGAAACCCAGAGATTTATAGAATAAGAATTTTATAGAACCCACAATGACATCTTTGTTTTCCACTCACAACTGCCCCGGAGGTCTCACGTTTAA
>NW_007481858.1:0-297 GCF_000475195.1 Diaphorina citri
ATGACTGTTTGGATTCCTTCTGGATAATATAGATATTTATACACTGACCAAAGTGTTTAGGAGCATCTTGCTTAAGATTGTCATGGACGTGCGTTGGACACAGGACGTGGTTTGCATATCAATCAGATTAATAACATCAATGACAAGATCACAAACCCAATGTAAAGAGGTTGAAATGAGGCCCCTGGATGTCATGCTAGGTGCCCTGATATACATAGAATAGAATATACCTTGATACCTACCATACCTTGGTTGTTGATACTGTCCGCAAATGACTGAAAAGTCCCTTTACTATCG
>NW_007481859.1:0-297 GCF_000475195.1 Diaphorina citri
GGTTGCTCCTTGGTTTTGAGTTCCACACGAAACAAAGGAACTCTGAAGTTTCGAGTTCCTGAGTAATAAGGAGCGAGTGGGCACACATTTAATAAGAGAATTAAGAGAATGGAATAGAATATACCCTGCTTATGCTGCCAGAATGAGACTGAAAAGTCCCTTTACTTCGGTAGGGAAAAAAGAATATCGATCAAAGTCTTGAGAGTAATTTAAGACCTTAAGTACACAAGGAAGCACTTGGAACATTTTCTGTTATGAATTTAGCCCTGAGTTAGTTGTCTGGGTGAACTTGGGAAT
>NW_007481860.1:0-297 GCF_000475195.1 Diaphorina citri
ACTGAACGGGACGCCGGGACACCCCCTGAAATTCGGGACTGTCCCGGCCAATTCGGGACGTTTGGCAAGCCTACTCATGAGGCCTGTATCGTAGCATGCCCGTCCATAGCACACAATACTTTCCATCTAGGCGATGGGTTTTATTCTTTTGTCGGTAATCGGCCTATTAACGCGTTTGTCATACAGAAGGTCCCAGATTCGATTCAAAAACTAATGAAGTCTTGTTACTTGCAGGGTTCACAAGTTGTTTAATTCAATGAAAGAGGAATACAAGGATCGAGCTTCGTATGTTGCATA
>NW_007481861.1:0-297 GCF_000475195.1 Diaphorina citri
AGGGATCAGCTATAACAACGGAGGCCTTAGGCGGATTTCACATCTAGACTGCAACTTGTAGTATACGGCAATTATCATATTGAGGGCTACATATTCTAATGGGCCAGTTCACACTTAAACTTGAAGTTTAAGTGTGATGAACAGGCCCATAAAACTATATAGCCATCAACATGAAAACTACCGTGTACTACAAGTTGCAGTCTAGATGTGAAATCCGCCTTACCATCCCATATCATGAAATCCGCCTTATCATCCCGAATTCGAAGAAATGAGGACAGGATCCTATCCTGCTTTTTT
>NW_007481862.1:0-297 GCF_000475195.1 Diaphorina citri
CTACCTATTTTTTTTTCTTCTTCTATTTTTCAAGCTTAGACTATCCTAGACACAATACATCCCATTTATGGGTTCTATAGTTCTATTAACCCAGGCAATTGGGCATGCTACGGCACTATTGTAGCAGTTGTTTCATTGCTACAAAAGCACTAAATAAAAACGGCTGTGAAACACTCATCTTTTGTATGTAGGTATGTACCTAGTACCTACGAAGAAAATAATAATTATCTGACGTGCTCAGCGCCTCAGCATAATATCAAAAGAAAACAACTTTAAATTGGCCAGTAACTTAAATTC
>NW_007481863.1:0-297 GCF_000475195.1 Diaphorina citri
TAATCCGACGACACCAGTGAGTAAGGTGTCTGAAGCAGACTAGGAGCCATCAACCAGAGGAAAAGAAGAAAAATAATAGAAAGCAATAAAATACATGATGTAATCAAAGAGGCGCAAAATTAATAAAGTAATAAATTGGAATGTGGATATAGTGAAAAAATAACGAGAGGAAGTAAGGACAAAAGAAAAAGACAATAATAATGTATAACAAGATCAAACGGTAAAGGTTAGGGTCTTGGATAAATAATTAATCAAATAAAAATAATAAAATACTGGAATATAATATACGTCTGAGAT
>NW_007481864.1:0-297 GCF_000475195.1 Diaphorina citri
CTCAAAACGTTTGGTTAAAATAGGTGCTGCGGTTGGCGGTATTTTGACCGCTTTTTGGCGGGTTTCGACCGCTTTTTGACGGTTTTCAGCTATATCGACTAAACGGTTTGAGATATTGTAAATGTTACAACAGAACACCCAAATAAGCACCATTCAGTAGGATAAGGAAAGTCGTTTGATGTTCACACCAGATTTTTAATTCCGCTCTTTTCTTCCGCTTCAGTATTCTCCGTTATTTATTTTAACTTCAACACACATACCTAGTATTTATTCAGTAAAATACCATTCCATTTTCAT
>NW_007481865.1:0-297 GCF_000475195.1 Diaphorina citri
CCGGAGATACAACAAAATGTTTGGCAAAAAACGCGAAAAACATTACTCCCACAAGACTATGAACCTAGACTTAAATTTTGCAAGGTGGTACCTACAACAAGCAAATCAAGATCCAGCCTTTGATACAAATATTCTCTGGACCGATGAAGCATGCTTTACAAATAGTGGAATGTTCAATATCCACAATTCTCACATTTGGAGTGTTGAAAATCCCCATGTCTTTCAAAATGTCCACAATCAGTGGCGATTTAGTGTAAATGTGTGGGCTGGTATTGTTGGCGATAATTTAGTTGGTCC
>NW_007481866.1:0-297 GCF_000475195.1 Diaphorina citri
TATTAATTTACTTAAAAATAATAAGAAATTAATTTATTTTGATTTAATTTTTCGGACGGACTTATTTCAAGTTGTCAGGTTCCAATGAAAAATGATGGGACCTCCCTCGATGTTAAAATGATAAAACTTATCAGGGATTTGTTATTATTTATTTAATTATGTACTTGTTTGTTTATTTTTCTGCCTCCCGTGACTTCTAAGAAGTGAAGCTACTGAGAGCCGAGAGCTAAGTCCAAGTCTGACTGGCAGATTAATAAGTGAAGTTACTGAAGATGATAATCAGAGGTATAACAAAGT
>NW_007481867.1:0-297 GCF_000475195.1 Diaphorina citri
AATAATAAACAACAAAACAATGTCACAAAAAACACAACGCACTACGATAGTAAAAAAACAGTGATAATCAAATTCGTACGAGAGCTGTCAATCGACATTCTAGGTAGGTATTTTAGGTACCTTTTTTCAGTCAAGTCAAGTGAGTAGCGCGTGTGAAATTCTCCCCTCCTATGAAGCACTGTCAGCCATAAAAAAACAGAAATCAACCAATGAGAAAAGAGTATTCATTGTGTTTGAAACCTCGCCTCTCCAATCTAAAAAGAGGTGGAGAGAGTCTGTGAGACGATAACATTAGTT
>NW_007481868.1:0-297 GCF_000475195.1 Diaphorina citri
TTGGATGCTCCAATTTTTCGGAGTCTGGCATGGTCAAACTCTCAAACTATTTTGAGGATAAAATTTCATACCTCGGCTAGGCTTCCTGTTTACCAGGCGAGTGTATTGACTGCTACACCACCAAATTTCATGACACCAGTAGGCACTTGGTCCCAGCTCCAGATAGATTACTTTGCTGAATTGTGTGTTGTTGGCAATCTTGATTAGGATATTCAGTAGTCATTAAGCTGATGCTTGGAAACCTTAATGTAAAATCATCAGAAAAAAATAGTACCATCATCATCATTGAAATTGTCT
>NW_007481869.1:0-297 GCF_000475195.1 Diaphorina citri
CAGAAATGTCGCGACCCCTGCCAGGGAACTTGTGGCGTGAACGCGCTATGTACCGTGGTGCATCATACGCCCGCCTGCTACTGCCCGCAGGGGACTACTGGGAACCCGTATGAACATTGTGCCACACCGCTAGGTGAGTAGAACTGGTTGTGAGCACTTCTCTTTAAATTCTGCCTTTATTCCCCTCTATTCCTTTTTTTAAGCAAGGTTTTTATTACAAAAATTTACACCTATTCTGTACCAAATACACAAGACCTTGTTTAGACTTTGGTAGTAAAGGGACTTTTCAGTCTTATT
>NW_007481870.1:0-297 GCF_000475195.1 Diaphorina citri
AGGATGAGAAACCGTAAAGATGAAGGAAAGCTGTGCTTCCCTAGCCCCCACAGAAGACACACCACTGATTTTGCCCCTTCAAATTCCATCTTGCCCCTGCAATATAGCCCCCTATCTTGGCCTTTTCCAGATGATTGTCCTCGTTTATCGACTTTTCTTTTCATTGCTTTATAGACGTTTCTGAATTAAAGTCTTGGCCGGGCCGGGGTACTTTGGCGTTTTTATGACAATTGGTGTGCGGTATACTTACAGTACGTTTTTATATTTCTCCTTTCTCGGTTTTTAGCGTTTTCTTTT
>NW_007481871.1:0-297 GCF_000475195.1 Diaphorina citri
CTGCTCCTTAATTAAATATCAGTTCCAAATTCTTAGCCAGCACCTGCAGAGCTATGTCTAGTTGTCTAGCTGATGACTTCAAATAAGAACGAAACGCGTCCTAGACTACTCTCAGGTGCTCGGATAAAGAGCCTTTAGAGGAAAACGGAGAACCTCAAATTTTGTAGTCTATAATCCCAAATCAAGCAAAGTCGGTTCGATTTATGGCTGAGGCCACACTTGGAGATTAACTTAGTTGAATCAACTTTGGTCTCACGTGTGTCCTGGAGCTATGGTTTGAGTCCCGGTCCCGGAGTT
>NW_007481872.1:0-297 GCF_000475195.1 Diaphorina citri
TCGTAGATTCGTAGAAGCTCAACCCGTCTTTTGGGGCTGACCAGCCCCTACACCTAAGCCTCAGTTTGGGCTTTTTGTATGTGACATGAGCACGCACTTGGTCACCCATCCGGATACCAACCACGCGTAACGTTGCTTAACTTCAGTGATTGGGAACTGGTGCATTCAACGTCCTAACGAATCAGAATACAAAAGCAAACACTTCACAAATCCAACACACATATGTATTTCATCAGACAATAAAACATCAGTCCACAAAAAAAAAAAAAAAAAAAAAAAAAAAAAAAAAAAAAAAAA
>NW_007481873.1:0-297 GCF_000475195.1 Diaphorina citri
ACTACGATAATCTTTCTATTAAACATTCTAGAGTCATTTTTCTCTTGTGTGGTGGCCATTTTGTTTGAGTTGAGTATTGTTGCATGTAATCTGATATGAATAAACACCCCGGACTTGGGTATCTGTGTGTTCTGTGTCAGTCATTTTCTCTAATATGTTTGGTGACAGGCAAATGATTCGTCCATGTTACTTGATTGTTTTTGTTTTCCTTGCTACTGTTATTTGTTCTATAACTCGTAGAGCAAGTGATCTTTATTTCAACTGAATATAGAGGCCGAATCCAAATCCACAAGGAAA
>NW_007481874.1:0-297 GCF_000475195.1 Diaphorina citri
TCCTGGTAAAAAGACCTTTAATTTGATATATAGGTCGACCAGGTTTGGATAACTCCTTCTATGGAAAAAAAAAAAAAAACAGACGACACCGAAGCGAATACAATAGTCCGTCCACTATACCTTTTATTATTAGTAATAATAAAGGAAGGACGGACTAAAAAGGATAGGGAGAGAAAGAGAGGAAGGTATAAAGAAAGGCAAGATAGAAATAAAAAAAAAGAGGGAGTGAAGAGTTGTGAAAGAAAGGGATAGAGAGAGTGAGGGAGTAGAGAAGAAGGAATGGGGATAAAGGGAGGG
>NW_007481875.1:0-297 GCF_000475195.1 Diaphorina citri
CTCCAGAGAGCTTTCGATTGTATAGTCGGAGACTGTTTATCATTCATTCTGCTCTCTCAGTAGGGAGTATTTCTGTTTGAAATGAGAACAATGTCGTATACACTTTCAGGTGAATCCTCTGTCTTCTAATAAAAAACGCTGAATATGTCATGCACATGTCTACTGTTCCTCCGCGTTTTGTGGCTATTGATGCGTGGAAGAAAACTTTATATATTGTATTTTTGTCACAGTGATTTCAGCTAGTTTCACAGGGGGAGTATCAAGAGAGCAGTTTTCAATCGATCGGACTTTCAATGT
>NW_007481876.1:0-297 GCF_000475195.1 Diaphorina citri
ATAAAAAAAAAGATGAGTGTTTTTCACCACCGGCGCCATTTTTATTTCGTAGGAATAAAACAACTGCTACTTTAGACGCCTGTGGTCTGTGTCGTAGCATGCCCATCCCGTAGTATGTCCCTCATCAGATGGGCGATAAAAGACACAATACTTCCCATTTAGGTGCTGGGTCAACACAAGAAAGTAACCCAATTGTTTGCAATCGAAAAACGAATACAAATTATTGTCGATGGTGGGATTCGAACCCGGGACCTGCGTTACCACTGGGCTCACCTTGCCCAGTGCCCCAGTTTAATG
>NW_007481877.1:0-297 GCF_000475195.1 Diaphorina citri
GTTTTTTTTTTTTTTTTTTTTTTTTTTTTTTTTTTTTTACTTTTGGGACTTCTTGTTAGGGAAAACTTTTACCTCTGCCGAGAATCAAACTCGAGACCTCCAGTTTGCAATCCCCGTGTGGTACCCACTCGGGCACGAAAATTACTTGTACCTATTTTTGGCAAAAAAAGAGAGAGGGAGAGAGAGAGGGAGAGAGAGAGGGAGGGAGAGAGAGAGAGGGAGAGAGAGGGAGAGAGAGAGAGGGAGAGAGAGAGAGAGAGAGAGAGAGAGAGAGAGAGAGAGAGAGAGAGAGAGAGA
>NW_007481878.1:0-297 GCF_000475195.1 Diaphorina citri
TTAATCAAAATATGAATTGGGATGAAGACAGAATGTATTTGGGACATATGAATCCGTATTGTTCTACAATGCAGTTTCTAAGCTGCCATCTATTTCAAACTATCATTTATTTCATTTCCAATGTTATTAAAACGCAACACTTTCTTTCTCATTTCAGAATCACCATGGGGATCAAAAGACACACTCAAAAGTCTCTGAGTATTGTGTGTACAGACATGGAAATATCTTACCGCAAGAAAACATTCCCAAGTAAGTTATACAAGTTTATAAACAGTAAAACCTCCAAATACAGTACTG
>NW_007481879.1:0-297 GCF_000475195.1 Diaphorina citri
GTTTTCCTGGGATTACGATATGATGTGGGTGGGCCAGGGTCATTCTTTATACTGAAGAAGATGTACCGATGATCAGATGATGAGATCATTTCATCAGGTACATTCCAGTTATGAATGATTCTCATCATTCCCTGAGATGCTACGGTTATATCCAGCACCTCTGATCTGTTCCTAGTTACAAAAGTTGGTTTTTTACCTACATTTAAAATAACTAGGTTATAATTACATATAAAGTTAAGTAGACACTCACCTCTATTGTTGATGTTGCTGCTTCCCCATGCGTAGTGATGTGCGTTT
>NW_007481880.1:0-297 GCF_000475195.1 Diaphorina citri
AAAGGAGTTTTGTAGCGAGAGAAAAAAAAGAAGAAAATTAGCATATTGTGTTAATTAAATGAAAACAAAGAATTGAGCCCGCTAGAAGCTCTTCTAAGCTTTATTCTTCCCAGTGCCGTCTGTTCCATGATGGTTGGGTGGAAGAGCTCACCTTTGAACCAATCAGAAGGCGCCTTTGTGACGTGCTCTTTACTAGTACAGTGTCGTCAGATTGAACATGTTACTTTCTTACTTTCTCAAGATTTGTAAAGGAAAATTCGATGATAGAAGAGAATAGAATATACCTTGTTTATCCTG
>NW_007481881.1:0-297 GCF_000475195.1 Diaphorina citri
GGGAATATCAAAAACAACAATCATATTAGAGTAATGTAACAAACATATAGCACAGGATACGAAATAATAAATATGTATTTCGATTATTTGTTAGTTTTATATTGCATTACCTTCTCCTGCCTGCAAATACCTGCAAAATAAATATATATACAAAGTACCCAATCAATGAGCATTTCACACGGGTAAATAAACAATACCATTATCTCATGAACTCTAATGCGATCAATTGGATAGAAAGTTATTAAAGGTAAATACTTAATTTATATTATATATTGTAACTCAATATATTATAACTCA
>NW_007481882.1:0-297 GCF_000475195.1 Diaphorina citri
TTTTGTTTCTAATGTTAACCCAATATGGAATTACGATAAGGCAGATTGGGGGTTATATTACTCCAAAATAAATTTCGATTTTGACCTTAGTGATCCCAATACCAACATCGATGAAATAATATCTTCTATCAATAGTAATATTCTATCAGCAGCAAGTGAGGCCATTCCTTTAAAGAGAATTCCTTCTAAACATTTACCTGTTCCTTGGTGGGACAGCGACATAAAGGTTGTTATCCGTGAAAGGAGAAAATGTCTTCGTAAACTGAAAAGGTATCCATCCATTGATAATTCTATCGC
>NW_007481883.1:0-297 GCF_000475195.1 Diaphorina citri
GGTATAAATTGGGAACAATGAAATATCTGCTACATTGGACTTCAAGGCTCTGTGTTGTAACATGCGTATCTCTTAGTATACCAATGCCCATCAGCACAATATAAATCAAACGACGAACAGTTTAAACACTTATGCTACTTCGACAGCTGAAATAAACCCGTATACTTGGTCCTCTATTAAACTGTTGGTATAGTGGAAAAACTTGTTCTTAGCTGACATCCTAAATAAAGCACTACTTATACTTATATACCTTTACTTCTTCCAGCTATTCTGCTGTCGGTTGACGGTGCCAGTTTC
>NW_007481884.1:0-297 GCF_000475195.1 Diaphorina citri
ATTATTTGTAGAATTGGGTCATTTTGAAGTTTATTAACCACTGACACTAAAACAGTTGGTTTCATATTCGAAATTCTTGGTTTTTTTAAGTGTTTGTGGTGACGAAACTCCAAAAATATCCCCATTTTTTGAAAATCCTAACTTTTTTTTCAACTAACATATTTGACGATTCGACGACCTTTTTTCACTGCTATACTGACCATTATTGTTTCATCGATAAAAAAAGGTATTTCTTAAATATTGAGCTTACCGCTGTATTTATTTAGTTGATTTTTATTATAAAAGCATTTATTTATA
>NW_007481885.1:0-297 GCF_000475195.1 Diaphorina citri
TACCTATAAAATATAAGTAGGTATAATATGGGAGTTGTATACCTACTGCCTAAAGCGAGGTACCCATTCGTTCGGTATGAAACACTTGGGTTAATATCATTTAGAGTGGCGTAGATTTGGACAGGTGACCTGTGTGTGTTGGTACTTAGCAACATTTGGCACGAATGACTGGCAACCAGATGGGCATGCTACGACACAGACCACACAAGTCTGATGTAGAAGTTGCTTCATTGCTAAACGAAAAACACTCATGAAAAACGCGGTGAAACACTCAACTTTTTTTCTTTAAGAAAAAAA
>NW_007481886.1:0-297 GCF_000475195.1 Diaphorina citri
CCTTCTCTCTTCGATTTCGGGACGATAAGACCATAGCAGTTACAGTTCCCTCTGTCAAACCTCTTTAAAAAAAAGTCCCTACACTGAGGTAATGGTCTCTAGCTCTCTAGCCATGTTTAATGGGGTCGTCCTGGATTTCAGTCAACCATCGTAGGGACTAACCAAGCTAACTACGCTAGCGAAGAAGATAACTACATACCTGCCTCGGTGGTGTAGTGGTCAAGGCGCTCGCCTGGTAATCTGGAGGGCGTGGGTTCAATCCCAGCCGAGGTATGGAATTTTATCCTCAATATAATT
>NW_007481887.1:0-297 GCF_000475195.1 Diaphorina citri
GAACAAAATGGGTACTAAATGATGGGCTTTGGTACAAATTCGCAGCAAAAGTTGTGGTGCTAACTTCACGCACCTATAAAATTCATATAATGTGTAACTCTGCGTAACAGATAAGTGGTACATGGTTGGGTTGGATGGCAGAGATTGCCTAAGGCAATAATACCGCCTTATCTTAAATTTGTACTTTATGTATTGTATGAATTTTCAACAGTAAAGAGTTTATTATTATTATTATTATTATTATTATTATAGATATATCCACTTTATTTGTAATCAATACAATAAAGGTAACTAGGT
>NW_007481888.1:0-297 GCF_000475195.1 Diaphorina citri
TGATTCTAGGAGGACAATAGGTCACGTCATTGTGCATGGATGGAGAGATACAAAGTGAGTTCAGCTGATGAACTAATGTTTGATGGATGAGTTGGGTGAATAATCCATGGTACACTATTACGAGTATAAGGAGGTTTATGAGAGATGTTGCGAATGTAGGTATTTAAATAGCATCTACCAACGTTTTATGATGGTGATCTTGACATCTCCACCAATTTCAATAGCTAATATCAACATTCTAGTGATGGTCATTTTGATTTCCACTAATTTCAAACGTTGAAAGACAATTATGCTGAT
>NW_007481889.1:0-297 GCF_000475195.1 Diaphorina citri
TGTAATAAATGACAACTCAGTATTCAATTTTTATGTGAAAGGAACTATATTTTTTGTAATTATTTTTAATTTGGTAAATGTTCTAATATGTATTTTCTTATCTCTGATTTATTGTGTAATATTGTTAGTATTATAAAAGGTTACTGTAAATACTTTTTGTTGTCATTTTTGTTTATTTTGTATGTAAATTTTTCTTTTTGTATTTTTATTTTGTATAATTGTAGTATACATTTGGGTTGGTTTTGGCCAGCTCATATTCTGAATGTGACTTTCTGATTTCCCAGTCTGTATCTTGCT
>NW_007481890.1:0-297 GCF_000475195.1 Diaphorina citri
ATGAGGATAATAACAGTACTGGTAATAATGGCCGTAGCTAGGAGGTGACGTCATCAATGCAACACGATCTGGAAGACAAAAACGTAAACTTAGAGTCTGAAAATCAAAAAATATAAACTTGTTCCCCCCCCGCCCTTCAAATTTACTCTTTTTACCAAACATATCCCTGCATAAGGAATTTTAATTGTGTTAACCATAAATGCTTCTCACAAATGTCGTTCCCCGCTTAATGCACAACGCTAAATTTTTTGACTTGACTTGGACTCGAACCACCAACCTCCAGATCCGAAGTCCACC
>NW_007481891.1:0-297 GCF_000475195.1 Diaphorina citri
GAGTTCCCCCTCGTAAAACCCGTCCTGAAATAGAGGGAAGGATAAAAGTTGTGCAGAGAGCAGAAACTGGTATGAGAAAGAATGGATAAAGAGAGAGCCTTTCAAAAAATAATCCCAAATCTTATATTATAAAAACAAGATCCATCCACATTTCATATTCACACACTGATCGCTCTATCTCGAGAACCACAACACCTAGAAAGCTGAAATTTGGTAGAAATATTCCTTTTATGGTCTAGTTATACATAATTATAATATGTCCTTGTTTGAATCACAAACCAAATATACAGAAATTCT
>NW_007481892.1:0-297 GCF_000475195.1 Diaphorina citri
ACTTCTGAATGATGGTTATTGAAGAAATCACTCAAATATCTTAACTGGTTTTTGTTTGGCGGGTAAAAGAAGGTGAGGTGTCAGATAGGTTTTGAAAGTGTGTAAAATTGAGTATCGCGCGGTGATTAAGTTCTTTACACCAGAGTGGGATAAAATCCAGGTGAAATGAAAAATCGCTCAGGTGGTGTTTATGAATATTCTTCTCCCTCATTATCCACGTTTAAACAATTTTCGAAAAAGTTCAGGTTAGGGCGTAAGCCGCTAGAACACGAACTAAGGTCCGGGCGGCCCGCCCAA
>NW_007481893.1:0-297 GCF_000475195.1 Diaphorina citri
CATTGGCCTTATACAGAAATCTGATAGAAAATTAATACGTTTAGCACTAGCAGATCTCATAACAAAAATCTTACATACCTACAGCTCCTTAGATAACGAATTTTTACACAAAACATAGGTAAGAATGTTGGTAAGTTAGTACATACCTCTGAACCATCCTACAAAAATGATCTCAAATCAAAGTATACTTTGATTAGAATGATTAGAGATATTGTAAAAAGGTAAGTCTTGTAAGCACTTGTGAAAGAGACATACCTAAAGCTATGAAAGCTAATTCAAGATCAGTATATTTCTATT
>NW_007481894.1:0-297 GCF_000475195.1 Diaphorina citri
TTTGATACAACGGTTCTACTTCGAATGGCTTAAGAAGAGCCTTTAGAGCAGGGGTTCCCAAACTGTGGTCCGCGGACCACCAGGTGGACCGCGAGAAGGTTTCAAGTGGTCTGTATATAGTCCTCTGCTAATATTATTATTCGTATAGGCCCCTGTTTAGGTATAAACTTGAACACTTGATATCTTGATAACATTATTATTTCCTATCTATTCTACTCAGATGATTTCAATACATACCAGTACATGTTCCCATCCATACATCAATAGCTTTGACATAACTGACTTGAGGAAGACCAG
>NW_007481895.1:0-297 GCF_000475195.1 Diaphorina citri
AAAAAGTAATTCTCAGAAGCCAAAAAAAGTCGTCTACGTTTCTATTTTTTTATTTCGAGCTCATCCAAAATTAGCCGATTTTGAGGAAACTCAACTTTTTTTCCTTTTACTTGGACTTTTTCCTACTTTTGTCCAATGTATATTTAGTATGGTTAGGGATGAACAGCAATGTAAAAATGGAAAACTTCGAACTAAAATAAAGCCATTAAAAAGGGCGCAAAAAAAGGGTGCCCTATCCAAAAAGTTTATGGAGAGAATGAGGAAAGTAAAAATTAAAAAATACACGCTTTTATTCAG
>NW_007481896.1:0-297 GCF_000475195.1 Diaphorina citri
AGTTTTTAAAAGAAATACGTTGCTAAATATATGTATTTGGAAAGTCAGACCGCTAAAATAACTTCCGATCGTATGTCAATATCACAAATTAGAATATTTTATAAAAAAGTAAAAACATGAGGTCTCAAATCCGTCAGAAAGATAAGGAATTATCTGGTTAACTCTAGTTTTGATAGAACAAAAAATGCAAATTAGGGGAATAGAACCCTGAAATAAAGTACTCACTGGTTTTGTTCAGCTAATTGTCTCTGTCTCATTCTCTCCATTTGTTCCAACATGGCGTACGTAGGTTTGTTC
>NW_007481897.1:0-297 GCF_000475195.1 Diaphorina citri
TGTGACAAGCGTATACAGGAATAATACCAGGAGCATATACAGGAGGGCTTTGATGCACTGGTGAGCTATGGTTAACCTGAAATGAGAACAGAAGAGGATCTTGAAGTTTTAACTCTACACTGTACGTACAATCTCAACGTTGCTTCCCACGGGCAACCTTGTCCTCCGTTGAAAATAGAGGGAACTTTAACTATCGAGGTCTTATCGTCCTGAAAGAGAGGACAGGATGGGAGAAAGCCAGCCGTTCCGAGAACAAACTTGATCTGTTTAGGATAAAGTTCGTTCCAGGCGGGAATC
>NW_007481898.1:0-297 GCF_000475195.1 Diaphorina citri
CTCCGCCTCTTTGGGATCCGCCAAAGATTTTCTGATCTCTCGATGTAATTTGAGCGGAAGAAATTTATCGACCTCGTGTTTTTCAATCAGTGAACGCATTAGGACACCAGAGGTTCGACAGGTTCACCAAAATGGAGTTTTGGTGGACCACCAAAATGGACTCAATTTAAACTGAAACAAGTTCACTTTATCAAACACCTGGGCGGACGTTATACTGGGTAATACATCTCGAAATTTTAGAAATTTGAGAGAAAAGATTGGCTCTCTAATAAGAAACAAATAAACAATGTTTCCAGA
>NW_007481899.1:0-297 GCF_000475195.1 Diaphorina citri
AAACTACACGATAATAAGGAGAGAAGCGCTTAGACACCTGATGCTGTTCAGTACCACTTATTTGAGCGAAAGAGGATTGTCAACGTTAACGTTATTGATTATTGAAACAAAATACAAACTGATCGCTAGCGATGACATGCGCCTCGCGTTAGCCAACACAATATTAAACCACACATATCACAATTGATAAAGGACATGCAAAAATCTCATTGAGGCAGGGTAGGTGTATCTTGAAGTTAAGCTTATGTTAATAAAAATAAAACAACCCTTCTAACACTGTCTTGTTTTGTTGGAAAA
>NW_007481900.1:0-297 GCF_000475195.1 Diaphorina citri
AGTCTTATCTTCTTTTCTTTATTTAGCTTTCCACCGGTAGTATGAGAGAATGGGAGTTTTGGCATCTCCACTAAACAAGGTTTGTTCCTTGGTGATTCTCTATTCTCAAAATCGACTTAAAATAAAGAAATTGAATTAAGCAATTAAGAGCAGCAACAACATCAACAAAAACAACAACAACAACAGCAACTTATGTTGGCAAAATCAGCAGAAAATTTTGTTCAGGTATACCTATTGATGTAACCCACCCCCATGATACATAATTTTTTCCCCTAAATATATGCTGAATTGCTCATG
>NW_007481901.1:0-297 GCF_000475195.1 Diaphorina citri
CATACAAACCGTTCCTACCGTTACCCTATTCTGTTCCTGCAGCTACCCTCTCTCCTGGTCTGTATGACGGAAGGACGACCGCTCCAAACATCATCTCGTCCAAAGCGGAAACATTAAACAATAATATCAGGGGCGGCGCTACGGAGAGGGTTTTAACATCAGGGGCGGACGGCAGGATGTTTGGAAGGGTGAAGTTTGTATATTTACAGTGACAGTGACTTAGCTTAGTTGGTAGTGCTTCTGCCTTGTAAGCGCTAGGCCGCGGGTTCGATTCCCGCCCGGGGCGGATTTTATCCT
>NW_007481902.1:0-297 GCF_000475195.1 Diaphorina citri
TATCTAGATTAGAGAGACGTCTATCCATCTAGATTTAGATATTGCAGTCCTGATAATCTGCTGACTCGAATGACATTATATTTTACTGATTGCATACACGTGCTGTCTGGCACCCCCTCTCCTCCCTATTCTGATCTATGTAGATCTCTAGATCAGCCATTCTCAACCTTTGGTCCGCTATGCTTTTCTATGTGGTCCTCGTAAGTTTTTTATGTGACAGTGTGACACGTTAGCTTAACCAAAAAGAAAATAGCAAAGATTGAGTGCGAAGGGCATCCAATTTGGGCTCCCAGTCCC
>NW_007481903.1:0-297 GCF_000475195.1 Diaphorina citri
GATTTGGCAACATACCAATGGACCTCTAAGGGTTAAGTGGTAGAGAATGGCCCCGACGCGAGGTTCCACTCAAGAGTCTATTATAATGGGACAAAAATATTAAACTAAAACAACTAGGTATATGATTTCTATGTTCACGAAGGTTGTACCCTGTCAATAAGTAAAATGATTAAAATAGGCATCCAACAAAAGAATATAGGTAGCGTAGAGTTATGTAGGTATGTAAATTCAGTCATACTTATAGGTTACTAATATCAGGAACAATAGCTGTAAAGGTTCGTCCACACCACCGTCGAC
>NW_007481904.1:0-297 GCF_000475195.1 Diaphorina citri
TGCTACGGCGAAAAAGAAGATACAAGGGATTTGAACGTTTTGGAACATACATCACCACACCACGCCAGCACCTACACATCATGGTGTGGTGAATGGTGAAGTGTGTTCCGACCTTGAATATGAGATTGTGCAGTGTGTATCCCAGTGTGTGTAAGTGAAAGAGTCAAGTTCAAGAAAATAGAAACTCTTCAAAGGTAAGTATTGAGAAATTCCATGCAGATGAAACATTATCTAATCTCTTCTCTAACCATGAGAACGAAACAAAAGAGAGTATAACACAATGGCGTTTCCTAGCAT
>NW_007481905.1:0-297 GCF_000475195.1 Diaphorina citri
TTTACGTTTATTTAATAGAATTTACTTGAGATTAAACTATTTTATTGGAAGCTGGAACAAAATTGCATTATTAAATTACCTATTTAGATCTAGTACAGTTGCAAATCTTTGTTCAAATTTGGTACGAACATTAATTCAACTGAATTATTTCTATAACAAAGATTTTATAAGTAGTTATTCATTTTTTATGAACTTCTGTAAATAGATTATTTAATTGCTGATTGTTTTCCAAATATTTAGGTAATAAAGCAAAATTACAAGTTAATTTTTTTCCTCATATTTATCTGAATTTACAAG
>NW_007481906.1:0-297 GCF_000475195.1 Diaphorina citri
ATCCCTATCCGTATATTGACCATGGCTTATTACGGGTACGGGTCCTCTATGGTCTCTTGAGCTGTTTCCAGATGTAGTCGACTGATTCGATCGATGGTCGATCGACGAGGTGAATCTATGTTGTTGAGGCAGTGTCCGATTTCAGTCTACATCGATCGACGTCGTTGACTTTTTGTGGAAACAGCTTTACAATCAAGCATTCTGTACCATAACATACCCATCCTGTTGTCTGCCCCTTTCAGTAGATAGGCGAGAAAAGCCGGGTGCCAGCCGTCAACAACTTGGGAAATGAACATT
>NW_007481907.1:0-297 GCF_000475195.1 Diaphorina citri
TCTCTCATCAAATAAATTGTTAACAAATGGTATACCCATCCGTAAAAGCCGGAGCTTGTGCCACGGATGGGGAGTTCAAATAATGTGGGAAGTAACTAATGATAGAGTTCTTCCACTCTGAGTTTCATAAACTTGTGGCACCCTATCACTTTTTTTCCCTCTTGGTGTATATTAACCGTATCGTTTCATGTATTTCCAGACGATATAAGACGAGAAATTTCTGGTCTCATCTCGTCGTTCATTACAAGGATATATATATATGTACTTCCTCAGCAACTCTAAATTACTCTAAAGGGT
>NW_007481908.1:0-297 GCF_000475195.1 Diaphorina citri
TCACTTCAGTGATCCATTTGAAACTGGTACATTAATCGTAGTTTCTATCGAAACTGGCAGCACTCCTTTAAGACACGATTTTTTTCCCGAATGACTAGTGGGAACGGGCCTTTACGGCGCCACCATCTCCATGTTTGTATTTTTACTTCTTCTTATTTTTTAGTCCGTCCTTCCTTTATTATTACAATAGTAATAACAAGCAGGGTCCGTCCCTCCGGGATTTTTTTAGCCCGTAGTGATTAGAGAAAATCAGTACCTATGTACCTACCTAATTTGTTTAATATTCAGTTTATTATT
>NW_007481909.1:0-297 GCF_000475195.1 Diaphorina citri
TACAAGATGCTTCTCAAGAACTTTGAGCGACACTTCACAACCAACAGGTAACTTTTTTCTTCCGGGTGTTTCATCGCCTTTTTCAAGTCCACCAATAGGTACAAATGCTAGTACATAAGACTTGTGGTTTGTAGCAGCATGTCCATTCCATAGTTTGTCTGCCTCATTCGATGGGCGATGAGAGGTACTAAGGCTTGGCGGCTGATGTCATAACCCGCCAAGACTTGACTGGAATCCGCAGGGGAGGAAAAAAAGAACCATAGACAAAGAAATTGAAGAAAACCATAGAGAAAGAAA
>NW_007481910.1:0-297 GCF_000475195.1 Diaphorina citri
AAAATAAAAAAAAAAAAAAAAATACAAAGAATTGAAAAACTTACAAAACTGACTTGGTTAAAACGTAAAACGTAAATAAATTAAAATGAAATTTAAAAAGAAAATAAAAAATACAGGTAAACAATAAAATCACCAAATCTTTCTTCTATTTCAAGGAAACACTACGAAAAACTATCAGTTATAATTTCACAAAATTCTATAGGTACTGGCCAGAGAAAAAAAAAATCACTTCTTTGCACGTCACAAAAACGGCTTAAGCGGCGTTTTTTTAGCCGACAAAAAATGAAGATCACAAAA
>NW_007481911.1:0-297 GCF_000475195.1 Diaphorina citri
AGGCGACTCCACGCTACTAAAAGTCGCACGACTACGCAGGCCTAACTAGTAACTAGCCTGGCTTTCTTGTTTCTCATTGTGTCTCTTGTTTTGTTGCAGAGGATGTGGCTGAGTTAGAATCTCAGGTAGAGCGTCTGAATCGTCTTGTAGGCACAGCGCTAGTGTTGTCTATTCTACTATGTATTGTGGCGCTACTCAGTGTTCTCTTCATTTGGATCCGCTACAGAAAGCTCGTGCAGAAGAACGCTATCGGAGATGATGCTTACCAGAGGAAACTGGATGCTGTTAAGGTAAGTT
>NW_007481912.1:0-297 GCF_000475195.1 Diaphorina citri
TTTTTTTTTTAGCTAAATCCCCTTTAGGGTGATTTTTCTTTAGGGTTGATAGAGGAAACTGTAACAACGGAGGTCTTATCGCCCCGAAAGCGAAGGAAGAAAGAAAGAGGACAGGATAGGAGAAAACCAGACGTTCCGAGAACGAATCTTATTTGTTTAGAATAAAATACACACCGAGCGGAGATCGAACCCGCGGCCTCGCGCTTACAAGGCAGACGCGCTACCACCCCAGCTAACTAGACTATTAAATTAGTTGTCGTTTTTCATCTTTAATTTTGACTATTTCTAACTAGTGAT
>NW_007481913.1:0-297 GCF_000475195.1 Diaphorina citri
CTTGTAGTTTGTACAGTTAATTGCGGTTTTAGGGTCAGAAGATTGGCAACTAGAATCTCTTTAACTTTTTCATTAATCCCTCAAGTACCGCTACTTATTATTTACTCGTCTATTAAGCTAGTCATACGCTATGGCACAGAGCCATTTATAGGTATTACCTATCGTTTTCTATAGTAATATTAGAATTGAATGAGTTTCGTCTAAAGATAATACCTACTAATCTATTGAATTATTTTCATTAGATTTATTCAGCAACTAAAAAAGAAAAATTGTCATCTCCACTAGAAATGATATAAG
>NW_007481914.1:0-297 GCF_000475195.1 Diaphorina citri
GTATCACGGTTTTGTTTGATTTCAGTTTACGGAAGTTCCCGACCTTAGACTATGCGTTCAAGAACTGCCCAATCTAGTCTACATAGATGAACCATTCCAGTTTAAAATTAAGCTCACGAATACCAGGTAATAGAAGATATTTCTTTGAAGAGCAGGAATATACATACTTAACAAGAGTATTTAATGCCGGTATTTTGGAAAAGTAGATCATAGATAGAGAATAGTGGCTATGTATATTCAAAGAGTTTTTCCTGTACTTGAAAAGAGGGAGGAAGAGATGTAATTAAAATGGAGGAA
>NW_007481915.1:0-297 GCF_000475195.1 Diaphorina citri
CATGCTTTCATCAGTTTGCTCTTCTACTTTGCTAAACCTTTATAAACGAGAAAATGTTGTATTAAACCGCCTTAAACGCAAAAAATGAGCTGGTCCCTTGGATTCTCGTTTATCCAGGTTCGACTGTATTTTGTTTATCTGTTTTTACTTTTTAATAATAGGTATGTTACCTATCACCTATCGTACCTATGTGTTTTCGCGATTATGTTCGCGGATTTGGCGATTATGTTCGCGGATTTCGCGATTTGTTCGCGGATTTCGCGATTATGTTCGCGGATTTCGCGATTATGTTCGCGG
>NW_007481916.1:0-297 GCF_000475195.1 Diaphorina citri
ATCAAATCTGATTAGCTCACAGGGTAATCCTTGTTATTGTTAACTACCTTACTACCTCAATAGTACTGAGGTAATTCACAAGGTACGAGAAGAGAATAATATTTTGAGGTTCAAGCTGTGTTAAATTTTAGCAACGAGCTGAGCTACCTTTTTTTACAGATGAATATGGACAATACAAGTCACTGGAGCAAATTCCAACATTCGTTGTCAATTTGTTAAATAACAAATCGTTGTTCTTTTGATTTTGACAATCTCTGACATCTGCCTTGGTTATTTTATGGAATTTGGTAGTACCTT
>NW_007481917.1:0-297 GCF_000475195.1 Diaphorina citri
TTTTTAATGGCAATATTTTTGCCTCACTCGCTCCCAATGTTTTCCAAGTCAGTCAAAAGTTAATCCATTATTGAAGCTGATGTAGTAAGTATATGACGGAGGAGAAGGGGAAAGAATGAGGAGGAGGAGGAGGAGAAGAAGTAGCCAAAGGAGATATGGAGGGGAAGGAAGAAGATAAAGGGATAAGGGGAAGGTAAAGGAGAAGAAATAGAAGAAGAGAATGGAGCAGTTGCAAATGGGTAAAAATTATAAATAAATGGTCGATTCCTATGTAAAAAGTTGGAAAAAATCCAAATC
>NW_007481918.1:0-297 GCF_000475195.1 Diaphorina citri
TACGGAGAACAATAAATAGAATAGAATATTTTTTGTTTACACTGCCAGAATGAGACTGAAAAGTTCTCAAAGCGAGAGAAACAAAATAAATCTTTATTTAGAACTGCTCAAATAATATTTTTGAGTTGCCCATTGACACAGTAACAGTATACCTATCAGACTGGAAGTTATTGGGAGATTAGATATTATAAAAAGAGAAGAAAGACAGGATAGGAAAAGGTCAGCCGTTTCGAGAACGAACCTTATCTGTTTAGGATAAAGTTCGGCCCGGGCGGGAATCGAACCCGCGACCTAGCG
>NW_007481919.1:0-297 GCF_000475195.1 Diaphorina citri
CATACCTCGGCTGGGATTGAACCCACGCCCTCCTGTTTACCAGGCGAGCGCCTTGACCACTATACACCACCGAGGCAGGTAACTACCTAAATACGGACGGACGGACAGACAGAGAGACCTAGGAGTCGGCAGCTTTTACCGCCACTCACGGCACTGTCTGACAGACAGTCTGAGTGTAACTGGCTGGCATAGAAGGAACCCAGATTTCTGTGGGCGTCCAAGGACCTTTTTTTTTTGGAGAGGTTTGACAGAGGGAACTATAACTGCTATGGTCTTCAATAAGAAAGGATTTTGCGA
>NW_007481920.1:0-297 GCF_000475195.1 Diaphorina citri
AATGAGTTTCACGGCGTTCATACAAATCGCATCTAATCACAGCCAAGTAAACCAAGTTTTTGCCCTAATGTCAGTGTTAGTTTTAGCAACGTTTTTCCTGTCCTTCTGAATGATTCGAAAGGAAATTATTATTCCCATATCCTACAGTAAAAAAAAGTCGTTATCTTTAGTAGGTTTAGGTTTAGATATTCAGAGATCCATATGCCTAGGTACCTACTTCAAGTTGTTTATATTATTTTATTTTTTACCACCAAAAATTACCTTTTTCCTTTCCTTAGAGTTATGTAGGTAACTATA
>NW_007481921.1:0-297 GCF_000475195.1 Diaphorina citri
CGCCTGGTAAACAGGAGGGCGTGGGTTCAATCCCAGCCGAGGTATGGAATTTTATCCGCAATATAATTTGAGAATTTGGCCACAATAATAGTAGTAGCCTACTGCTGGAGTAAAGGGACTTTTCAGTCCTATGCGAGCAGTATAAATAAGCACTATTATAGGTAGGTAGATAGGTACCTACATAGGCAGGTACCTACATATGTAGGTACCTACATAGGTCTGACCAAACTTACTCAGAATGGATCTCTTCAGCTTCTTATGGAAAGTATCAAGAGGAGATTCAAGGAGTAAGTTCAA
>NW_007481922.1:0-297 GCF_000475195.1 Diaphorina citri
CACAGTTGCTTCTATCTTGAGATCCCAGGACTGTCTTCACTATAAATAGCTCCTTTTTATCTCCTCTTTGCCTCCTTCGTTCTTTTGCTATCAGCATGTTCTTTGATTGCCCTCAATTCTTAAATTCCTCCCACTCTTTTTTTCTTCTTCTTCTTCTTCTTTCTCCTTCCCCTTTTATTATTCCTGATTCTCCCCCTATTTTCTCTTCGCCAACTTTCCTTCTTCCCTTGTCTTTTGTTCCTCGTCCTTTCCCTCCTCCTCCTCCCACAATTTTTAATTCCGTTTCCTCTCTCTTTC
>NW_007481923.1:0-297 GCF_000475195.1 Diaphorina citri
GGAACTCAACATCGTTTACTATGAGGATGAAATCATCATCTAGAAGAGACTGGATTGAATTTGAACTCGCGATTTTGATTTTATCTGAAACAGAAAATGAAATGTTTATTATTAGTGCCAAGTTACTATATCAAAAGAGACAAAAGACTCTGGATGAAAGAGAATAGACTGTACCTCACTTATGCTGATAGGATGAGACTGGAAATTCCTTTACCCCCGCAGTCTAAATAAGGTTTTTATAATGCCAGCCATTCATGCCCGCCATTCACGCTCAGACGGTCTGACAGACAGCAATGT
>NW_007481924.1:0-297 GCF_000475195.1 Diaphorina citri
GCTTTTTGGCGGTTTTTGACCGTTTTTTGGCGGTTTTCAGCTATACCGACTAAACGGTTAGAGATATTGTAAAAGTTTAGCTATAAGGACAAGATCACCCAAAATAAGCATCATTCAATAGGATGAGGAAAGTCGTGTGATGTTCACACGAGATTTTTTTTTTGTTTGTTTCTTAGTTTGTTTCATTTCATTTCAAAACGACAGTTTATTTTTTCCCCGACTAAATTTGGCCCTATTTTCATTGTTTTATACGGAATTTCGATTATTTCAACTTTTATACAGAACCTCGATAATATC
>NW_007481925.1:0-297 GCF_000475195.1 Diaphorina citri
TATATTGATAAGTTCAAGTAGATAGGGACACTGAATCTGATTACATAACAATTTGTAAACAAAACATATTTCTTTAAATAGTCTCCTCGGTTCCAATGGAGTAAGATTGTAAACTTCTCTAGATTCACTGTAATGTAGAGAACGTCTGTATTTTCTATAGGTTAACAATCTCAGGAACGATTTTTGTACCTGTTCAATTCTATTAGTGTCGGTAATACCTAGGTCTCCCCATATTTCGGAACAATATTCTAGCCTAGATCTAACTAGTGCGTTGTATAATACTGTATGACTGATGGG
>NW_007481926.1:0-297 GCF_000475195.1 Diaphorina citri
ATGATAATTCTTGTTCTCCATTACTCCACCCACTCACAATCTCAGATCAGCACATGAGCACATTTCGTTAAATTTGGTTCAAGTAATCAAGTTTAAATTTTAAATTTTCAATTTTTCAAATCTTTTATATTACCTTTGACTTAAGTACTTTTTACTTTAATAGATTGACTTTTGAGGTAAGTTGTAAGTAGATCTCCATTCTTTTGTTCAACTAGACTTATCATTACTAGATTTCTGGTTATTTCTCATGTCCGTATGTCCGCCATTGAAACTTGAAACTACTGAAAGTACGTTACC
>NW_007481927.1:0-5372 GCF_000475195.1 Diaphorina citri
TTTTTTTGTCTGTTTGAGATATCTGTGATTAAGACTCCTTTGTAGAAGATTAGTATAGCAATGACAGACATGGATCATCAACAACTGATGGATTTGATTGCAAGAGAAATTGATCGACGTACTTCTCAGTTGATGAATGAGAACATCAGACTGCAACAACAGTGTGAAACTGAGAAGGTGTTGAAACAACAAGTCATCAATATCCCGTGTCCCAGTCCTTTGGATCTCAGTGGCAATGTGAGGGACAATATACAATTTTTCACACGGATGTGGAAGGAGTACCTAGTGGCCAGTGGGACAGAGAAAGAACCAGAGAAGAAGAAAGTGGCATTACTAATGAATGTCATTGGATGTGAAGCAGCAAAGATCGTGTTCAAGATAGTCAACATAGAAGAAGAGGAAATCACAACAGATAAAGTGTTAGAAGCGTTGAAGAAGAAGATGAGTCCTGAAATCAATGTAAGATATGAGAGGTTCGTCTTCAATTCAATGAAACAGGAAGAGGAAGAAGATTATCAAACGTACTTCATGAGACTGAATGATCAGATCAAGTTATGCGAATACAAAGCAATGGAAGAAGAAATCATGATTGACAAGATTATATGCTCCATCAAGAACATGAAAATGAAAGAAAAGCTGTGGTTGAGAGAAAATTTGAAGCTTACAGATGTGGTGCAGAGGTGTAAGGCAGATGAAGAATCAAAGAAGCAATTGGAAAACATGAGTGGAAAAGTGAATGATATCAACAAGATCAAGTCAACTACATTCCCAGCATCAGCAACAAGCAAGAAGTGTCCATATTGTGGTGGACAATGGCACTCATCGCTCCTGAAATGTCCAGCCAAGAATAAAACTTGTTTCAAGTGTAACAAGAAAGGCCATTTTTCTCATGTTTGTCATGGTGAAGCGGTCCTGAAAGAAGTTACTCGTGCCAGCGCCAGTGAAAATGACAACGATGTACTGAAAATTGAGAAATCTGGAACAAACGGGGTTTACTCAAACCTGAACTTTGTACTTGGCAACAGTAAGGTAAAATCAGTGAGATGTCAGCTAGATACAGGCGCTAGCTGTAATGTCATTGGACACAATCAATTGAAACAAATTCTGGGCAAAGGTGAGTGTGCATTATTAGATAACACCAGTGTGAAATTAAGAGCGTTTGGGGGAACACCCATAGCAGTGTTGGGAGCATTTACGCTCAAAGTGAGAAGATACAAGACCTTGTATAATATCTCGTTCATAGTGGTAGACAAGGATCATTGTCCATTATTATCAGCTGAAACATGTGAAACATTGAAATTAATTAAATATTGTAATGAAATTAACAGCGAATTTCAGTTGGAGAGACAAGACGTTCATTCCGATCCAATCATTAACGAATTTATGGATGTATTCGACGGCATTGGCAGAATGAAAGGAGATGTCGACATAGAGATTATAAATGGAAGAACACCAGTCAGACAGCCACCGAGAAGAATACCGATATCCATGCGAGAGGACCTGAAGAAAGAACTCGAGGATATGGAAAGAATGGGTATTATAAAAAAAGAGACAGAATACACTGACTGGGTAAGTAACCTCACCATAGTCAGAAAAGATAATAAACAACTGAGAATATGTCTCGATCCCAGATTTCTTAATGAAGCTATTAAGGACACTAAACAACAGTTACCCACCTTAGATGAGGTATTACCAGAGTTAAATAATGCAAAGGTGTTTTCTACTGTGGATGCGAGAAAAGGGTTTTGGCAAGTAGTCCTATCTGAGGAAAGTAGTAAGCTCACTGCTTTCTGGACACCCTATGGGAAGTACCGGTATCTCCGCCTTCCTTTTGGAATCTCCACAGCAATGGAGATATTCCAACAGAAGATGTTGGAGGTGACAGCAGGTCTGAGTGGAATATATGTCTTAGCAGATGACATTCTGATAGTAGGGCGAGGAAATACGGATAGTGAGGCCCAAGAAAATCATGATAGAAATCTGAGAGCATTGTTGTTTAGACTACGCGAAGAAAATGTAAGGCTAAACATTGAAAAATTGAAATTAAAGCAGAGAGAAATTGTATTTTTTGGACATAGATTATCATCAGAAGGAGTGAGGCCTGATAGTAAGAAGGTATCAGCAATAACAGAGATGCCAAAACCTGAGAATAAAGAGGCAGTGCTAAGATTTCTAGGAATGGTGACATATTTATCTCGTTATATTCCAAACTTGTCCACACATGCCGAGCCATTACGTGAGTTAACAAGACTCAGTAGTGAATTCATCTGGGGTGAAAAACATGATTCAGCATTCAGCAAGCTAAAGACCATAATAGGACAATCCAGTAATTTAAAATACTTTGATGTCAACAGCGAAATCTACATTCAAACCGATGCTTCGGGTTTTGCGTTGGGATGTGCGCTCATGCAGAACGGATTTCCTATAGCGTATGCGTCTAAAACATTATCTAGCACACAAAGAAATTATGCACAAATCGAGAAGGAAATGTTGGCGATTGTCTTTGCGTGCAAGAAATTTGATCAATACATTTGTGGTAAGAAAGTGATCATAGAAACGGATCATAGCCCTTTGGTAAGTGTTTTTAAAAAATCTTTGCTGAAAACACCAAAGCGGCTCCAAAGTATGATTTTATCTCTTCAAAGATATAACCTCCTTATAAAATACAAGAGAGGGAAAGAAATGTATCTAGCTGATACATTGTCTCGTGCTCCAATCAGCATGGAAAATGACGAGAAACAGCTGGATGTGTATGAGCTTGACAGTTATGATCAGATCAGTACTGTAAACGAATTACAGCAAGGAATTCAGTATCTGGAAGACAGAAAAGCGTCCATTAGTGACAAGTCATTGGAAAAACTTAAAATTGAAACGAGAAAAGATAGTCAGCTACAAAGATTACACCAACAGATATTGAATGGATGGCCCGAGAATAAACAAAATGTGGATAACAGTTTGAAATGCTTCTGGAATTTCAGATCAGACCTCGTGATAGAAGATGATTTTATCCTCAAAGGGAATCAAATAATTGTCCCAAAATGTCTAAGGAAGGAGTTCTTGGACAAACTTCATTCTGGTCACCTTGGTGTGGAAGCAACTTTGAAACTGGCACGAGAAACGTTATTCTGGCCAGGTATCACGGAACAGGTACGAAACAAAGTATTGTCTTGTGAAACGTGTGCCAGGTTCGCGCCAAATCAAGCAAAGATCCAAATGATGAGCCACATCATACCAGAGAGCCCGTTTGAAGTGGTGAGCATGGACGTATTCGAGGTAACAATCAATAACAGGAAAAGAAGATTTCTTGTAACCGTAGACCACTACTCAGACTTCTTTGAGATTGACGAATTACCAGACATGACGGCAAGGAGCCTGATTGTGATTTGTAAGAGGAATTTTAGCAGATATGGTATCCCATCCCTTGTAATATCAGATAATGGCAGTAATTTTGTCAACAGGGAGTTCTCAGCATTCACAGAGGAATGGGAGTTCAGCCATAAGACAAGCAGTCCGTTTCATCAGCAGGGAAATGGAAAAGCAGAAGCAGCTGTTAAAATTGTGAAGCAACTGATACAGAAAGCCATCGCAGAGAATGTTGACTTCTATAAAATGTTGTTAGTATGGAGAAATACTCCTAATAAAGTGAACTTCAGCCCGGCACGTAGATTCATGTGTCGTTGGTTGCGATGTCAGGTACCCAATATACAGAAGTATCAACAAATCGTAAGTTCAGAAACAATTCAAAAGAATATACAGCATAATCGCATTGCAGCAGGAAAACAGTATAACAAACATACTGTACAAAGAAAACCTTTGGCGGTGTATCAACCCATTTGGTACAAAAAGAATCCATCTGATAAAGAATGGCAAAAAGGAACAATTATCGAAAAAGAAAACAACAGAGAATATCATATTAAAACTGAAAATGATAATGTTATAAGAAGGAATGAAATTCACATCAAACCAAGAATCTGTGGTCTACAAGAAGAGAATATAGAAGAAAAGTTGGATGATAGCAGTCAGGAAGAATATTTTGAAGCAGAAGATCAAGAAGGACAAGGGGATTCACAAGAAGACGAAGAGATGGAAGAGCAAAGAATTGAAGATGAAGAAGACCAGGAAGATGGAAATGAAGAAATAGAAGATGAGAGGGAAACAAAAATGGAGGAAGAAGTATATGTGCGTCCCAAGAGAATTATCAAGCAACCAAAGAAGTTTGACGATTATGTCATGTATAAATGATTTTGTTCAATTGTTTTTTTATGAAGAGAAGGGGATGTCATAGTATGTCAGAGTCTTGATTTTGGCCAGTGATGATGAGGGTGTCTGGTGAAAATATAATTCAGTCTTGCACGAACTTTCAACTAAAAATGTTCTCTTCCTTATTTTCTGTAAACTAAAACATAAGGTAAAAAGGTCGTAAACGATTCATCCCTGATAGTCTGAATGTAGGATTGTCAAATAGAACTGTAAGACAAGAACGGACTCTTCAGATCATAACTTAGTCGTTGACAACTGGTACGGATCCTTTACAAAGCCGACAGGTATGATGATACCAATGGAAATTAATACATATAGCTCCCTACTAACCGAGTTTGACAAGGTCTTCCAGTGAGACAGACTCGTGTGGTGTATCTCAGATTTAATACAATCAAATCCAGAATAAACCTACCCTTGAGGTCATGTGTACAAGTTTTGGTCAAAACCCTAATAAAAAAAGAAAAGAAACTTCGAAAGGTTTTTTTTTCCTTCTCATCTCTCTCTACAACCAAACCACACTATTATAAATCATGTCCCCTGAATTCCCTGTAGTATTACTGGAAAAAGAAGAAAAAAGAGGACATTTATTTTCCATCCAATGGAGTTCTCTGACCATGATAACATTGGAGACCCATAGCCTTTATTTTTATTTAATGTTCAATACTACATTTATTGAACCTATACAAGAGGTCTTTTTTTTCTTATGGTATGTGTATTACTATTTATATGTTCATCTTTTATTGCTAAAAATTGACCCCTGTGCAAGAAGATAAAAAGTTATGAACGACAGACTACATACACCCCACCTGACGTTCCAGCTAGACCAACACAGATACTCTGCTTTCAAAACCTTTACAATGTACATCGGGCCTGGTAATAACACTCAATTTATCAAATTCCATTCTGAAATATAACCCGCTTACTGCAGAATATCGCGCCATGCGTTTCAAAACTATCAAATATACCATACACACACAAATTTCTTTTCATCTGAAAATGAAATATGGATAACCAGTTGCGGAACTGGGTAATTTGATGGCTCCCTACAGTCCGTATTCTAATATACCATAAAACATTACTTAAAGGTTCATAACTATATTTCTAAATTGTAA